>NC_133649.1:169490155-169790155 GCF_009905375.1 Apium graveolens
AAATTAGTTATTAAAATTAGATAAGTTTATAATTACCTCGTGATATTACTGTATTGAATCATATTGTGTTTTCTTTCATATAGTACTGCCATATTGTATGTTGACTTATATGGCCAATAAATCATTCTAAGCTTTTGAAGTATGTGGTTGCTTAGTCTCTGTTAATCGAGTTAATTTAGTTATATTGCTTTAATATTTAGACGGTGATTATAGATATTGCACTCTAGTACATTGATTTGTAACCCTACGCGCCATGATTGTGTTGAGAGATGTTTGGTATTATGCCTAGACTGTGCATCTTATTGACTCATAGTAGAGAGAATTATTAGGATTAATTGTAATATATTAAAAAAAATTATGGTTGAAGTAGAAGTAAAAAATAGTAAGAGTACAATTGTTGCATCAATTTTTTTTATTAAATAGGTGATGAGACCTAATTTGTAGTTGCTAATTAAATTTATTTTTATTATTCAATCTCAGCAACAAAATTGTGACACTGCCAAAATCAGCATTCATCATTGACATTGATCCAACAATGCTACATTTCACAGATGAATTGGTAAATGACTTAATCTTTTATCCCAATACGTGTAATGACTTTGATTATTGAATTAATGAATAAGTCATTATATACGCCTTCAAAAATTACCACTCCCCATTGCTTCTGAATAAGGCAAAAAAATTTCATCTAATGGATTAATAATCCTACCAAATGGCCAAAAGATAAATTTCTCTTATGAGGAAAATAGTGAAAGCCTGGCTGGAATTGGAGAAGTCATCAAAATATTCACAAGAGACACTGGTTGTAAACTTCTTCTCTGTTATAGAGGTGAAGAAAATTTTAGGGGTTTCATTTTTGATGACACGGGGTGTGAAATAGAGTATGTCATACCAGAAGAACCTAATTTCTATGTGGTAAAGCAAGGTAATACTGTAATTTGCTCTTGACTGTATTTCAGCACTTTAGCTCTGATTTTAAGTCATGATTGTGATATGGTTGCTGATCAGATATAGTTGCTGGTGCTGGATGGAAAATTTTAGTTGAAGCTAATGAGAATATAATTTATGATGTCATAGTTGTAAGCTATATTTTTCTAAACTTGTAAAATGGTTTAGGTGTGCTATTGCAATCATGAGAAGAGGTTCTTTGGTCCCTATAAAAATTCCATCAAACATTGATCTAAACCTTGGAGAATTTCTAGTATTCACAAATTCAGAAGCTGATTGGTTTGATGTTGTCATCTTTGACAAATATGGAGTGGAAAGGTTATTTGCACATCACCCCAAAACTTGGTGAGAACCCGTGTTGCTAGTCTATAAAGTATGCGTGGGTCCTTAGTTTAGCGGTAATAAACAGATCTAGAAAAATTTTGTATTCTCTCAATATTGTAGCCGAGTTCTTATTTTCTAACAACACAGATTTGTAGTAAGACAAATTTAATTAATACAATTAAGTGAGTTTTTGATATATTGTGTTTTGTGTGTTTACTGTTAAATAATATATCTCTACAATTCCTAACTGCTTAGTCCAACCATAATCCAAACAGTTTTGATAGCCAAGTAAAATCCAAAAAATACATCACCCTATATGTGTTACATTTCTTTGCATTCAATATCTAACACACACAAATGTTAGGGACCGGAACCCGTTGTTAGTAATCAATTTTCAAATAATATTATTACATATATTTTGAAAATAAAGAAAAAATAATGAAATTTGAATGTTTATTTTAGTGTGTTTATTACTTAAACTTAAGTAAAAATGAAATACTTCCATTACACACAAGTGAAAATTATATTTTATCGTCTTTATTTCTTTACCGATTATTAATGAATCGAGGTTTAATTATACTATTAGAATATTTGTGTGTAATTCTTTAATTATATAAAATTATATAATTGAATCATAATTAACTTATATTATGTTATATAGAAATTTTGTCCATGTTTCGCGCACATGAAAAAATTATTTAATATAGTACTCATTTAGTATATAACCGGTACACTTTTTAATAATATATGTGTATATATATATTCGATTCCATATATCCGATGTAGGATTATTTACAAAACCGTAATTTTGTTTATGAGAGAGTCTATGCATAAATTGAGTTTTTTATTAGATGGAGTCATACATATATTTACATATATATATATATATATTTATCGTTATTAATTCATATTTTCTTGTTATAAAAGTATTTATTTCATTTTGTCCAAATTAATCAAGAATTGTAAACAAATGAGTTCGGTTATTTAAGTACTTTGGTTGAAAATAATCTACGTTTATATTTTATTATAAAACCCGATAAGTTAAGATAAAATAAATTTTATCATGAAAAAAATTATTGAATACACGATCTTATTTATTATGTGATAAGTGGGTTAAATATATATATATATAAATAATTTTATGATAACATAAACAATTATTAACAAAGTTGTTATAATGTTACTGAGAGAATTTTATTGTTTGAGTTCATATTTTGAGTTTAGGTGTATTTTTTATTTTCAGATTTTATTAATATGCTGAGATTTTTTAAACGGTCTAAGCCGCGGTTGTTGCGCCCTCCAAACCCGGGTCAGAAGTTTGGGGTCCACACACACGCCTTATTTATAACCTGCTTATAACAATAATAAAGATAATAATAATATGCAGTGACCCTATTTACCAACTACCATGGATCGCAACAGGTTAAAGTATGCACACAAACCACACATCTACTTATATTACATACCGTTCAAATCGCAACTATTCCAAACTCAAAACTGAGTATTAAACTTTATTACAACTTTTACAAACTTAAATTATTCCAAAAGAAGCCTACTAGCTCAGCTTTCTCAAACTGAACCCCTAGCTCTCGCGCTGGACTGGGGATCCTCGTTACCAACTGGTTCCTTTTTAACTGGAAAGAATATAAACAACATCGTACAAATGAGCTAACTAGCTCAGCAAGTCATAATGATAAAACTGAGAATAATGATCATCAAGGGAACATGATTATGATATCAGGTGAACAATGGATTATGATTTAGAATTGGATATTATACTTTTAATTTAAAAACCAAGGTTAGGCTGCTGATCAGTCACGCACTAACCCCGAGCAAAACACACAACACTGCTCTAACTACTGGATCCAAGGCACACATTGGCCTAACTTGACCATTATATGGTCTGACCACGAATCTGGTCCATAATTTTATAAAACAATCCAATTCTAACATAATAACAGAATAAACAATAATAAGCAATAACCAGAATCATTAACAACAATGAGTGTTTAACAATAAAAGGGGTTTCAACCCTTGTAAGGATTAATAAGGTAATTTCAAATCTTGAATGCTGGGTAATGAAAGAATTGGATAACAAAGGAATCAAAGTTTCAGGGTTTCAAAGATTTGGGCTTTCAATGCATAAAATACAATGTCTTGAAGGTGTAAGCAATCTGATTCCGTGTTTAATATTAAATGTGTATGTATTTGTGGAGTAGTATTGTATACTTGAGGTTCGTATTTGGGTATACAACAATCAATGGTATAGAAAGAATAAGGTTCATGGCTCAAGAACAATGACTGGAATCAGAGTTTGGGTTTCAGTGCTTCAAAGCACTTGCAATATCAACAAGACTATCAAATACTATAATATCTCAAGAAAGTTCAGAACACTTGCCTTGTATTAGCTTACTATACTGCACTCGCTTTCAATCACAATCGTCTTACTCCTCAACTACCTGTTTCCCTTTTCTACGTCTTGCCTCTTCTGCTCACATATCATAAGTATCTATCAATAATCGACTCATAGAATTCTATTCAACACATACTTTTATCTACCCTTCATTTCACCCAAATCCGATTAACGAATTGAAAGTTATGCAATAATCAAGTAAACACCGAATATATAGACCGATAGTCAATCAACAAGTCACGTCTAACACATAATGCATCACGTAATCAATGACATATCATTTATAAAGAAGTCTCGGGTCATAAATAGGCTTTCTGATATTTAAAATGATTTTTAAAACATTTTTCGGAATTAAAACGGGTCGTTGGATCAATTTCGGGTAAATAAACAGGGTACGGTTGGCCAATTCTGGTTCCGAAACAATTTTATAATAATTATCGAGCCTTGAAAATAATTTAGAATAATATTTTAAAGCTCGAAACTATTTTTTGGAATTTTTAAATTATTTTTAAATAATTAAATCTAATTAAATAATGAATTAAAATCAATTAATAATTAATTAAATCAATTAATCAATTTATTTTCGAATTAATTGACCAATTAATCAATAAGAAATTAACTGAAATTAATTAACTAATTAATTCAGATTTATTTTTGAATTAAAAATAATTTTTGAAATTAAAATAATAATTTTCAGAATTTTCAGAAATTAAAAATGAATTCTTATAATAAAAATAAATAGGAAATATGATTTTTAAACATTTTATAAACAGGAATCCTATTTTTGAAAACTTTGCAAACTACAGGGACTAAACTTCACCATCTTCAAAATACAGGGACTAAACTGCAATTTTGCAGTTCCAGTCGCCGGAAAATCGGGGGTGGCCGGAGAACTCACTTCCGACATCCTCCCACCACCATCACCTCCAGAGTTAAACTACACAACACCAGGAACCTATATCTGCAATCAAAATTCATCAATAACCCCAGACTTGGCCGGAATTTGATAAAGAAACTTGCCGGTTTCCGGCGGGTTCGACGTAAACTTCAAAACACAACTCCCTTCTCTACAGACCTCGTTGATTCATGAAACTTGTACGACTAGATTGCAAATTTCACAGAGTATACAATACACTATACCACAACATCAATCTATTTCAGAATAAGAAACCCCTAAATTTCAATTAAGAACATTCATACGGGTTATAAACCCTAATTTTAAAATTCGAAAATCAAACTCAAATTTGAACATGTTATTGAACTCCAAATCAGACGTATAATATATCAAAATCATCAGGAAAACAAGCTCTACAACATGCAATCATCAAATCATACAAACAATCGTCCGAACAAAAATTCATATTTTTAATAAATTTAATTCGAAAATAAATAAAATTATAGAAAATAAACCTTGATTTCTGCAGTAAAACAAAGCTCAGAATCTGGTAGAACACTTCAAATCCTTCGTTTTGGTTACTCAAGCTTTGAAAACAGAGATTGGTAACGCCTTCGTTTTGCTGTTTGATTCTTAGAACAGTTTATGTAATTAGGGTTTTTCTCTGAAAATTATAAAATTAACTATCTGCAAATGATTTTGATATGAAATAAAATACGATAAAAGGCTATTTATAATTACGGAAAATTAGTATCCCGTTGGATCATTCCGGATATAAAACGGTACGTTTATTTATAAAAACTGATCCAAACGGTATCGGTTTTCGGGATAATTATCCAAATCAGTACAATTTGTACTGCGGTCTTGGTCTCAGCGCCTGGTTACACGTATTACGAAGTGATAATTGGGATAGTTTAATAAAAAGCTCCCGTTTATCGAAAATACGGGTTTTATTGATTTATCGGAACGAATATTGTATCGAAAATGTTGCGCCGGGACCCGCGCCAAAAAAACCGTACGCCGGATCGAATAAGTCGAAACATGGAATATGCTCGAAATATTACAATTAGGTTAGGAAGGAGTTCTCGGAAGAGTTTCAGGTTCCAAAAATGTAACAACGGGTGACGTCGGTTGGTTCCCGTTTTTATAAAATAGATTTTAAATACTCGGAAAAAGATTTTAGAAATTTCATAGGATTCTTATAAATCCATAAATCATCATAAAATTAATTAGGAAGATATGACAATTATCTATGTTTTATTTTGGACATATAAAAATTAAAATACTCAATAAATATTATTTTTGAATATCCAAGTACAGATAACATTTAACAATTAACTCACAGAATAGATACCGAACACACATAATAATTATTTAACAACAAAAATAATCACACGATATATCCCGGATATTACATCCTTCCCCCTTAAAAGGATTCTGTCCTCAGAATCTTCTAAGAAAACAAATGAGGGTACTTTTCTCTCATGTCATTTTCTAACTCACAGGTTGACTCTTCAACCTTTGGGTTTCTCCACAATACTCTTACTAACTTTATCACTTTATTTCTCAATACTTTCTCTCTCCCTCTCTCCTCTAGAATCTCTATCGGACTCTCTACATATGATAAATCTACCTGAAGCTCTATTGGCTCATATTCTATTACATGTCTGGAGTCTGGATTATATTTCTTGAGCATCGATACATGAAAAACATTATGAATGTGCTCCATGTGCGGTGGTAACGCTAACTCGTAAGCTAATTTGCCAACGCGCTTTAGGATCTCAAAAGGTCCGACATATCTTGGACTCAGCTTTCCTTTCTTTCCAAACCTCGTTAGTCCTTTCCACGGTGATACTTTCAGTAATATCAAGCTTCCTTCTTCAAATTCCATGTCTTTCCTTGACTGATCTGCATATCTCCTCTGACGATCTTGTGCGGCTATCAATCTCTTCTGGATAATTTCAACAATTTCCTTTGTCTGCTGTACCAGTTCAGGTCCAAATATCTTGCATTCTCCTACTTTGTCCCAATATATTGGAGATCTACATTTGCGTCCATAAAGGGCTTCATAGGGCGACATCCCAATGCTGGCATGATAACTGTTGTTGTAAGAAAACTCTACCAGAGGTAAATGTTCATCCCAACTTCCTTTAAAATCAATAGCACAAACACGTAACATGTCCTCGATTGTCTGGATCGTTCTTTCACTTTGGCCATCCGTCTAGGGGTGATAGGCCGTACTCATATTCAGTCTTGTTCCCAAACATTCTTGAAAACTCTTCCAAAATCTTGAATTAAACCTTGGGTCTCGATCAGATATAATAGATACAGGAACTCCATGACGAACTACAATTTCTTTCAAGTACATATGGACCAACTTGTCGAGCGAAAATCTTTCATTTATAGGCAGAAAATGAGCTGACTTGGTAAGTTTATCCACTATAACCCAAATGGCATCATGATTAGCCCTTGTCCTTGGTAATCCAACTATGAAATCCATGGTAATATGTTCCCATTTCCACTCTGGAATCTCCAATGGCTGTAACAATCCACTTGGTCTCTGATGCTCTGCTTTAACTCTCTGACATGTATAACATTTGCTAATCCATTCCGCAATTTCCCTCTTCATGTCTGGCCACCAATAATTCTTCTTTAAATGTCTGTATATTTTGGTACTTCCTGGATGGATGGAATACCTTGAATTATGTGCCTCCTGTAAAATTTCATTTTTCAGCTCCGTCACTGGTGGAATCCAAATTCTAGATGAAAACCTCAAAATACCTTGGTCATCCTTTTGTGTGCATAATTCTTCACCTACCAAACGATTTATATCCTGATCCATTAAATCTTCTTGTCCTTTCTTTATATTCTCCAACAACTCCAGCTGGAAAGTCATACTGTATACTTTCGCTTCCTCAGGCTTGCAAACTCTAATTTCCAATTCCAATTTCTGAAATTCCTTATGTATATCTTCAGGTACTGATAACACATTCAACCTTTCCTTCCGACTCAATGCGTCTGCCACAATGTTCACCTTAATGGGATGATAATTAATCAAGCAATCATAGTCTTTAATCAACTCTAACCATCTCTTTTGCCTCATATTAAGTTCCTTCTGTGTGAATATATACTTTAAGTTTTTGTGATCCGTAAAAATCTCGCACTTTTCTCCATACAAATAATGTCTCCAAATCTTCAAAGCGAAAACTATGGCTGCTAGCTCCAAATCATGAGTAGGATACTTTTGTTCGTGTGGTTTCAATTGCCTTGACGCATACGCAATCACCTTTTCGTGCTGCATTAAAACACATCCTAGTCCTTTGTGAGAAGCATCGCTATAAATTACGAAATTCCCTTGATCGTCTGGAAGTGACAAAACAGGTGCCGTGATTAATTTTCGCTTCAACTCCTGAAAACTTTCTTCGCATTTGTCGTTCCATATAAACTTCTCATTCTTTCGTGTAAGCTTTGTTAATGGTGTGGCAATCCTCGAGAAATTTTGAACAAATCGACGATAATATCCAGTCAATCCTAAGAAACTTCTTACCTCGGTGGGTGTTTTCGGTCTTTCCCCAATTTGTAATTGCCTCAATCTTTGCCGGGTCCACTTTGATCCCTTCGTTATTGACTATATGTCCTAAGAACTGAACTTCTTGTAGCCAAAACTCACACTTCGAGAATTTAGCATATAACTTCTTTTTCCTTAAAATCTCCAAAGTTGTCCTCAAATGTTCTGCATGATGCTCTTCCATTTTTGAATAAATTAAAATATCGTCTATAAACACAATAACAAACTTATCCAAATACTCCTTGAAAATTCTGTTCATCAGGTCCATAAACGCTGCCGGGGCATTGGTCAACCCAAAAGACATCACTAAAAATTCGTAATGTCCATACCTTGTTCTAAAAGCTGTCTTTGGTATATCTTCTGGCTTGATCTTTAGTTGATGATATCCTGATCTTAAATCAATTTTGGAGAAATACTTGGCTCCCTTCAACTGGTCGAACAGATTGCCAATTCTGGGTAACGGGTACTTGTTCTTGATTGTCAGCTTGTTGAGCTCCCTATAGTCAATACACAGTCTCATGCTTCCATCTTTCTTCTTGACAAATAATACCGGGGCTCCCCACGGGGATACACTGGGTCTGATTACTCCTTTCTCTAACAACTCCTGCAATTGCTTCGCTAGCTCTTTCATCTCGACGGGCACCATTCTATACGGGGTCTTGGATACTGGTTCTGTTCCAGGTGCTAAGTCGATCGCAAATTCAATTTCTCTATCTGAAGGAAGTCCTGGTAACTCGTCGGGAAATACGTCTGGAAATTCATTCACAACTGGAATATCTTCAAGTTTTGTTGGTTCTTGACTTCTGTCAATCACATATGCCATGAAATGCTCACATCCTTATCGTAGTAACTTCTTGGCTTGAATCATCATTAAGAACTTCTTTACTTGTTTTTGACCCTTGAACGTTACTATCCTTTCATCTGGCATTTTCACCATTACCTTCTTATTGTGACAATCTATCTGGGCATCGTGCTTAGATAGCCAATCCATTCATAATATAACGTCAAACTCCCCTAACTTAAATGGTATCAAATCTACGCAAAACTTACTACCAGAAATCTCAATCTCACAATTCCCACAAACTTGATTAACAGATACACGTTCTTGATTTGCTAATTCCACAGTCATTATTTCATTTAAATACTCAACTGGATAATTTAACTTACTAACAAAATCTTGTGAAACAAACGATCGAGTTGCTCCCGAATCTATTAATACTTTGGCACATAAAGAATTCACATTAAGCGTACCTTCCACGACATCCGTATCCTGGATAGCATCCTTCACAGACATATCAAAAACTCTAGCCCTTGGAGTCTCATTCATTGTTGGGGTAGATCCCATAATCCTCAATGCATTACTGACTGGGGCTGATGTCTTGCAATCCCTGGCCATATGTCCTGGCTTTCCACATTTAAAGCACGTAAATCAAATGGCTGGAACCTTTACTGCTGGATTCCGGATAGGCTGATCCTTACTTGCTGGTTCTCTTGCTGGCTGATTTCGGCACTCCCTCGAATAGTGCCCTTTCTGGTTGCATTTGAAACATACCACATTCAACTTATTACAAACTCCTCCATGCTTCTTCCCACATACTTGACAATCCGGAAAAGTTAGTCTCAACTGACTTGGCTGATTTGTATTAACTGGACGGTTGCTCTGGCCTCCGTCTCCTGCATTCTGTCTCCTGAAATTAAAATTTCTCCCTGGCTGAAACTTACCCTTCTTAAAATTTGGAAACTTCCCTGTTTGGGGCTGACCCTCACTTCCCTCAACTTTCCTTTTCTTGCTTTCCTTTTCCTTCTGGAACATCTCACTCTCTTTCTCTGCGATTATAGCCTTCTGTACTACTCCTGCATAGGTATCCAATTCAAAAATGGCTACCTTCCCTCTGATCCAGGGTTTCAAACCTTGCTGGAATCTTTTAGCCTTCTTCTTGTCAGTATCCACATACGACGGTACATACCTTGACAATTCCTCAAACTTACCCTCATTATCTGTTACCGACATGTTCCCTTGCTTTAATTCTAAAAACTTCAGCTCCATTTGATCCTGAACAAACTGAGGAAAATATTTTTCTAAAAAACATTCCTTAAACCTTTCCCAAGTAATAACATCTGTGCCTTCCAATGTCTTCACCATTTCCCACCAATAGGTGGCCTCATTCTTCAGATAGTAACTTGCAAACTCAACCTTCTGTTCTTCCTTTACTTTCACTAAGGCAAATGCCTTCTTTATTTCCTTTAACCAAACATTTGCTTCAATTGGCTCTAAAGAACCCTTGAATTCTGGTGGGTTTATTGCCTGAAAAATTTTAAAAGTTACCTGGGGGTTGGTCTGTCTTTGTTGTTGTTGTGCCAGGTGAACTGTTTGTTGGGCCAAGATTTGAAGAATCTGGGCTATGGCTGGGTCCATGGGTCCTGGGTTCACATTTGGATTTGTATCATCTTGGTTGTTATTGTTGTTAGTTTCTTCATTCTGGGTGTTGGTTGCGGGTATTTCTTCTGGGAGGCATTTTTCTGTAAAGAATCAATCAACTTATTTAGCTTTTGTATCAATCTTTTGCATAAAAGAACAGTTTTGCAAAACAGAAATATCTCTTTTTGAAAACAGTTGTAACTAAGTAAATTGCATGCTTCTTTACAGAATATAAACAGTATGGAAAACAGGGTATATGGTATCGCAAGGGTATAACTGGTGTAATAAATAAGGTAAGGTAATACATGTGCAATAAAGTAAATGACAGTAATGGAAAGGAAAAGGTGCTGATATATATAGATCAAAAGTTTTAGGTAGTACAAGCGTAAAGACGCTTCAGAAGTAAAAGCAAAAAGGGTACAATAACCTACTCCCTAGTCAGCATAGCTAGTCTATAAATACAATTCAAAAGTCTACTGATACACACTACACACTACTGTACATACTATATAACCATAACAACACTGCTCAACATTTCCATCTCTAAATCTCTAGCTCATGGCAAGTCTGGACCTCCAATCTCCTCAAGCTCTTCTAGAACCCATTTAGCCCACTCTACTAAGAAATCAGAGGTGATGTCCTCATGTGTAGCCTCAGTAATCCTCACTGCAGCTGTTCTACGAAACACCTGTAGCCTCACTCTAAGTCGCCTCTCACCACTCCCAACCTCTCTGGTAGGCATAATATGTGGTAACTCCTGAATCTGACCCTGAAGGAATCGCTGCTCCATAAGGCAAGCCTCAAACTGATGATATGGGACAGGGTAGGAAGAGAACTGAAAAGGTACTCCTATGACTGAATGACCGGTAAAGCCTGAATCAGCAGGTGGGGGTCCTCTGATAGGTGGCCTCATGCCCGGAGGTGGAATAGCCTGCAATGGTACGGGCTGCAACACAGGTGGAGGTAGTATAGCCAACACTGGTGGAACAACATGACGTGGGGCAATCCAACTGAAGGCTCTGAGTGATCAGCTGATACGGGAATAAAAGAGTCGGCCATCGCTGCTATCTGAAATCATATCACAATATGAGAATCTTGAACCATAACGCGAATTACACTAATACCTGACATACCGAAGCACTCAACCTCTCGATGTTCTATCTTTCTATCTCTTACTTCTAATCCTAACCCTCTACCCACTCCCGTCAACCTAGGCTTGTGTCAGTGACTTATAACCTATAGCTCTGATACCAAACCTGTGGCGCCCTCCAAACCCGGGTCAGAAGTTTGGGTTCCACACACACGCCTTATTTATAACCTGCTTATAACAATAATAAAGATAATAATAATATGCAGTGACCCTATTTACCAATTACCACGGATCGCAACAGGTTAAAGTATGCACACAAGCCACACATCTACTTATATTACATACCGTTCAAATCCCAACTATTCCAAACTCAAAACTGAGTATTAAACTTTACTACAACTTTTACAAACTTAAATTATTCCAAAAGAAGCCTACTAGCTCAGCTTTCTCAACCTGAACCCCTAGCTCTCGCGCTCGACTGGGGATCCTCGTTACCAACTGACCATCCAATATCTGATTCGTGTTTATCCAGTTTTCAAAATCAATTACACCTATCTCTTTTTAAACGATTACAACACATGTTCAAAAATCCTTTTTAATTTTAATCACAATCTAGAAATAGGCATTTTCAGAAGTTACTTTTTCCCCAAAACATTATTTAATAAAACATATTTAAATACGGGGAATACGTAACTTAAAATTTTGCTTGACTTTTCCTCACTAAACTAATTATGCTTGACTTTTCCTCACTAAACTAATTATGCTTGACTTTTCCTCACCAAACTAATTACCCAACGATACATTTCCCGACTCGTATGCATTCAAATAATAATAATATACACGCAATAATAGTGCACATAGCAACCATGGTTCAATTTATATTAAACGAGAGATATACACTTGATTCGTAATTAAAGGTAATTTTTAGAAAAATTTGGACAGCGACTCCTCTGTTTATAGACCAACCCGTCGAAACATCAATCGATCTCAATTCCCAACAAATCAATTCGAACTGCCACATAAATAAATTTATAGTCCCGAAAATAATTTATACGAGTTGTTTATTTATTTAAAATATTTAGGACTCAGAACAGGGTCATCACCGTCCACCGTGCGCTCGTAAAAGAATTCATCGCACACGGCGGCAAAACTTATTGGTGCCCAAAAATATACGGGTGTCCGAATAAATTTTACCGATTAAAATTTATCGCTCGCTTAATTTATAATTTAATATCACGAATTTTAATCAAGAATTTCCTGCAGCAAAAAGGAAATTAAAATTAAAAATTATAACAGTCCAGACCAACTACACACACGGGCCCAACAAAAGCCTAACACAAAAATCCAACAGTCAGGCCCAAATTACAGGCCCGACTGCAAATAGGACCAGCCCAAACCAACAACCAGAGAAAACAAGAGCAAAAACACGGTGCCATACGGCCACACGCGGCCGTCGCTGCAGCACACACACACACATCACAACTCACACACACACACATGCACCCACAGGCACACACATATACACATATATATACATATATATATACCGAACACAACCACACCACCGCCACCACGCCTGAAACCGGTGGCAACGACGGTAAAACAGGAAGAACACGGCGACAAAACAGGAAAAATGGGTGGTGAGAGTAATTACCGGAAAAAGGGAGTAGCAAGGCAAGAGAAACGAGGGAAGGGAGAGAGAATAGAGAGGTAAAGATAGAGATGAGAGAATCGAAAGAGAGAGTAGAGAGGTGAGAGACAATCGAAGGAGGAGGAGGTGAGAAGAAGAAAGGAAAAGAAAATACATTGCCCCAATATTTACTGCAAGGCCGCGTGTCCAAAATTAAGGACACGTGGTCATTTTAATTGGATTGGACTGAATTATACTCCGAGTTATAAAATTAACGATACATATCGCCTGTGAAAAATTAATCTGAAAAATATCTAAAATAGTCTTGAATAATCACAAATAATTTTGGAGTTACTAAAATAAAATTTCCATAATTTTTAAAGCATTTTACAAACACACACATATATCTGTATTTAACGAATAAACGAAACAATGTGCGAATAAAATAAATCCTGAAAATTACCAAAATAATTTTAAAATTCTCAGAATATTATGAACTTAATAAAATATGAGTTTCATGATTTTTGAAGATTCCTGGAATTAAATATGGATTTTTATAATTAAACTAAAACAGAAAATCATTCAAGAATAAATAATTAACAGAATATTGATATGTAAGTTTTATAAAATCTCAAAAATAATCATTGAAATTATAAAATCATAAAAACAATTTTAGAGACAACCCAAATAATTTTTTGAAAATAAGATTGTCATAAAAATCTCTTTAAAAGTGAAATAAAAATAAAATGGTGCAACAGTTAATCATAAAAATATATCACGCAATCTAACAATCGTATATAAATAATAATAAGTCAGACACGGGGACCATAATTAATACAAAATTCTTTATTTACTTACTTACGTAATAATTACATATTTAAATATTACAAAAATATATGAGTCGTTATATCCTTCCCCCTTAAAAAGATTATGTCCCTAGAATCTTGACTAATTAAACATGTGAGGATATTTGTCAAGCATATCTGATTCTAACTCCCAGGTAGACTCTTCTACCGTAGGGTTTCTCCAAAGTACTTTAACTATAGGGATAGATTTATTCCTAAGTACACGCTCCTTACGATTTAATATCTGGATTGGCTGCTCCACATAGGACAAATCTGATTGAAGCTCGATTGGTTCACATTTGATTACTTGATTTGAATCAGGGATATATGGCTTCAACATGGATACGTGAAACATATTATGAATATGCTGCCATTGCAGAGGTAGAGATATCTCATATGCAACTTTTCCTACTCGTTTCAAAACTTCGAATGGTCCTATATACCTCGGACTCAGCTTACCTTTCTGACCAAATCGAATCAATCCCTTTCATGGAGAAACCTTTAGTAATACCAATGATCCTATTTCAAAGTTTATGTCCTTCCGATGTAAATCTGCATTCTTCTTCTGTCTATCCTGAGCGGCTTTCAATCTTTTCCAAATTAATACCACTGCCTCTTACATCTTCTGTACTAATTCAGGTCCTAACACTTTCTTTTCCCCTACCTCATCCCAATACAGAGGTGATCTACACTTCCGTCCATATAAGGCTTCGTAGGGTGGCATTCCAATGCTGGAATGGTAGCTGTTATTATAAGAAAATTCTATCAACGGTAGATGATCATCCCAATTTCCCTTGAAATCCAAAGCACATACTCTTAACATATCTTCGATCGTCTGAATCGTTCTCTCACTTTGGCCATCAGCTTGAGGATGATAAGCGGTGCTCATATTTAACTTAGTTCCTAAACATTCTTGAAATTTTGTCCAGAACCTTGAATTGAATCTTGGATCTCGATCTGATACTATAGACACAGGTACCCCATGCTTAGTGACTATCCCATCCAAATATATTTATACTAGCTTTTCCAAAGAATACCTTTCATTAATCGGAAGGAAATGCGCTGACTTGGTCAATCTATCAATGATTACCCAAATGGCATCGTGATTCGATCTTGTCTTCGGCAAACCCACCACGAAATCCATTACAATCTCTTCCCATTTCCACTGTGGAATCTCCAAAGGCTGCAGCAGTCCACTGGGCCTTTGATGTTCTGCTTTTACCGTCTGAAATACTTGACACTTACTGACCCAATCTGTAATCTCTTTCTTCATTCTTGGCCACCAAAAGTGCTTCTTTAAATCTTGGTACATCTTTGTGCTACCAGGGTGGATAGAAAACCTAGAGTTGTGCACTTCGTGCAATATTTGATTCTTTAATTCCGCTACATTAGGAATCCAAATGCGAGAGGAAAACCTAAACAAACCTTGGCTATCCTTTTGAGTACATAACTCTTCTCCTGCCAGAGTATTCAAGTCCTGTTCCATAACTCCTTCTTGACACCTTTTAATCTTTTCTATCAACGCTGGCTGGAAAGTAATCTCGTATAGCTGCTCCTGACTTCCATTTGATACTCGAACTTCAATCTCCATCTTTCCTAAATCTCGGGCTAGTTCATCCGTGATACGAACTATATTTAATTTCTCTTTTCTACTTAAGGCATTAGCCACCATATTGGCCTTACCTGGATGATAATTAATCGAACAATCATAGTCCTTAATCAGTTCCAACCACCTTCTTTGTCTCATATTTAAATCCTTTTGGGTGAATATATACTTTAAGCTTTTATGATCCGTATAGATATCACATTTCTTTCCGTACAAGTAATGATGCCATAACTTCAAAGCAAACACTATAGCTGCCAACTCAAGATCATGAACTGGATATTTATACTCATGGGGCTTTAACTGCCTAGACGCATACGCGATAACCTTATCATGTTGCATTAGCACACAACCTAATCCTTTGAGAGAAGCGTCACTATAGATTACGAAATTCCCTGTTTCATCTGGTAATGCTAACACTGGTGTTGTTACTAGCCTCTTTTTCAACTCTTAGAAACTTTCTTCATATTTCTCAGTCCAAACAAATCTCTCATTCTTCCGGGTCAGCTTGGTCAACGGGGTTGCAATCTTGGCAAAAACCTTCACAAATCTTCGGTAATAGCATGCTAATCCAAGAAAACTTCTAATTTTTTGTAGGGGTCTTCAGTTGCTCCCATCTGGATACCACTTTAATCTTCGCAGAGTCTACCTTAATACCATCCTTACCCACTATATGACCTAAAAACTGAACTTCCTCCAATGCAAATTCACATTTTGAGAACTTAGCGTATAGCTGTTTTTCTCTCAGTCTTTCCAAAGTAATCCTTAGATGTTCGGCATGGTCGTCTTTGGTCTTTGAGTAGATGAGGATGTCACCAATAAATACAATAACAAACTTTATCTAGATACTCCTTATACACCCGGTTCATTAAATCCATAAAAGCTGTCGGCGTATTAGTCAATCCAAATGACATTACTAGGAACTCATAATGGCCATACCTGGTTCGAAAGGAAGTCTTCGGTATATCTTCAGGCTTGATCTTCAACTGATGATAGCCCGATCTTAAGTCGATCTTCAAAAAGTAACATGCTCCCTTAAGTTGATCAAACAAATCATCAATCCTGGGTAGGGGATACTTATTCCTGATGGTTAACTTATTCAATTCTCGATAGTCAATACACAATCTCATGCTTCAATCCTTCTTTTTTACAAATAACACTAGCGCACCCCACGGGGATACACTTGGTCTAATTACCCCTTTATCCAAAAGTTCCTGAAGTTGTTTAGCTAGCTCTTTCATTTCTATTGGAGCCATACGGTAGGGTGCCTTTGAAACTGGTTCTGCTCCCGGAATTAGATCAATAGAAAACTCAATCTCCCGATCGGGTGGTAATCCTTGTTACTCGTTTGGAAACACATCTGAAAATTCACTAACTACTGGGATCTCCCCCAACCTGGGTACCTTCTTCTCAGTGTCCACGATATGGGCTAAGTACGCTTCACATCCTTATTTCAATAACTTCTTTGCTTCCAGCATCAAAAGAAATTTCTTTTCCTGCTTCTGTCCTTGATAAATTATCTTTTTTATTATCTTCTCTATATAACAAAACTTTCTTTTTCTTAAAATCAATATTTGCCTTATGTTGGGACAACCAATCCATTCCTAGAATCACATCAAACTCTCCTAACTGAAAGGGTATTAATTCTACTGAAAAGAAATGCCCACAAATTTCTAGTTGACACCTAGGACACAACTGGTTTACTGAAACTTTATCCTGATTAGCCACTTCTATAGACAAGGGCTCATTTAGATCCTCCAACATCAAATCCATATTACTTACACATTCTTTAGATATAAAAGATTTAGACACTCCTGAGTCAAATAAAACTTTAATAGGCACGGAATTTAAAGAAAGCGTACCTGCAACTACATCTAATCTTGAGCATTAGATCTCTTGGTCATCTTAAAGGTTCTAGCTCTTGCTGTGCTAGTTTCTGGTCCTTGAGATTCACTCTCTTCTACACTGCCTTGAGTAACCATCTTGCAGTTTCTGGAGATGTGCCCAACCTTACCACACTTAAAGCAGGTGACTCCGAAGTTTCCTGTGTTACACTCTGACGCATAATGACCCTTTTTATCACATTTAAAGCACTTGACATCCTTCCGGCACTGACCACTATGCTTTTTACCATATAACTTACAATCCAGAACTGGCCTGGTTGACTGAACTGGGGCAGAGGCAACTGAGGTGACATCGGAACTCGTCTGAGCCATGCCTTGCCTTCTGAATCTCTTATTCCTATTCCGGCCAAACTTTTTTGGGAACTTCTGACTAGACTCCTCCTGGTCTGCATTTCCTACACCACCTTCAAACTTTCTCTTCTTATCACTCATTTCCTTGGAGGCCAACTTCTGATCACTCTCAATCACCAGGGCGGCTTGGATAACAGAGGTATACGTCTGAAGCTGTAGGGCCACCACTCCACTACAAACTTCCGGCTAAAATGCTTGTTGAAATCTCCTAGCTTTCTAAATTTCAGTGTTCACATATCCAGGGGCTAGTCGGGCCAACTCCGTAAACTTGGCCTCATACTCAGCCACACTCTTCTCTCCTTACTTAAATTCCAAAAACTCCACTTCCAACTGACTCTGCAAGCAATCCGGAAAATACTTTTCTACGAACAACTCACTAAATCTGACCCAAGAGACATGGCCTTCTCCTTCTAATGCATGCACATATTCCCATCAAAAACTTGCTTCACCTTTGAGAAAGTAACTGGCATAATCCGACTTAGAATCATCACTGACCTGAATAAGGGTGAAGGCTTTCTCCAGTTCCTTAAGCCAAATTCTAGCAGCAACCGGATCTACCTCGCCCTTAAACTCTGGGGATTTAACTGACTGAAAAGACTTGAAGCTAACAGTCTGGTTTGACTCTCTTGGCTGGGGTTGCTATTGGAGCTCCAACTGTTGTTGGATTTGTTGGTGTTATTGTTGTATAAATTGATGTTGTTGTTATTGCTATTACAGGAATTACTGTTGCTGCTGCTGGAATTGTTCTTGCTTGCTGAGACATCTGATTAGACTGTTGGCACAACAAATCTAGTAATCCATCCATGATTGGGCCCCCTTCAGAGTTCCTGCTGGAGGAATTGGACGGGAAATTTTTCTTGGAAGGCATTCTCCTGAAACACGACAAAAAGGTTTTATATAAAAATTGTGCCCCCGGGTAGCAACAGTTTTATGCATCAGGAGAATGCGATCACAATTAAATATTCCCTTCCTTGTTTATTTGGGGTCCACCCATGATGCATAACTAAATTTAACAAGACCAACAACAAATACAACAATAACAATATCAGCAATAAAAAAGTGCAATAAGATAAAACCAACACCGGTAATATAAAAGAACTGTTAGATATATTTGATAATGTCATGGCTAATATGTTTTATGTTTAGCTTTCAGATCTTACATGAACAGGATAAATCAGTACTTAACTGTTGATCAGTACTTATACTGGAAGTCAGGACTTGAGGATATCAGTACTTATATTATCAGGAGATAATCATCAGAAGATAGATATCAGAACTTAAGTGTTGAAGGACAATCAGATAAGGACAGTAGCTGATTAAAGGAAAGAAGATCGAGATAAACATAAGAAGAGATATGCATGAAGAAGGAATTCTGTGAAGAATGGAATATTTGGAAGAAAAGATATCTGATTGATATATTTTAGGAAGCAGAATTATATTCCATATCAATTAGCGATTATCTTGTAACTGTGTAGTATATAAACACAGGCATAGGGTTTACACTATAAGTGTTATCATTATCGAAGTTATTATTATATATAACCCTAGCAGCTCTCGTGATATTTGTTCATCACTGAGAGGTAATAGTTCCATACTGTAACAGAGTTTATTGTTTCAATAAAGTTTGTTTTCTGTTACTTAAGTTCTTAAAGTTCGATTTGAGTGTACTATACACTGTATTCACCCCCTCTACAGTGTGTGTGTGACCTAACAATTGGTATCAGAGCCTATCTGTTAACTTACATACAGTTAAAGATCCAAACACAATCATGTCGGACACAGAAACTCCAACTAAGCCTACCACAACTGAGGAACCACCAAAGACACTAATTCAGAGTCGGTATGAGACCATCAGAGTCCCCATACTGAGACCATCTGAATATCCCATATGGAAGGTAAGGATGACCATGTTCCTGGAAGCAACAGATCCAGAATACCTGGATAGAATCAAGGAAGGTCCTCACAAACCAACCAAACTCGCTGTTGCAGTTGCAGGTGAAGCAGCAATGACCGTACCAAAGGAGAAGAGTGATTATACTGCTGAAGACATAGCATCAATTGCTAAGGATGCTAAGGTACGACACTTACTGCATAGTGCCATTGATAATGTAATGTCAAACAGGGTAATCAACTGCAAGACTGCTAAGGAAATATGGGATGCTCTGGAAACAAAATGTCAGGGAACTGACACAATTAAGAAGAACAGGAAGACAATACTCACTCAAGAGTATGAACACTTTGACTCAAAGACTAATGAGTCATTGAATGATTTATATGATAGATTTGTCAAACTTTTGAATGATTTGTCATTGGTTGATAAAGAGTATGATCTTGAAGATTCAAACCTTAAGTTCCTGTTAGCTCTTCCTGAATGCTGGGATTTGAAGGCAACGACAATAAGAGAAAACTACAATCTTGATGAAACAACTCTTGACGAAATCTATGGAATGCTCAAGACTCATGAGCTGGAGATGGAACAAAGAAGCAAGAGGAAAGGAGGAAAGTCAAGGACAGTCGCTCTTAAGGCTAAAGAAGAATTCCCCAAGGCAGCTTCCTCAAAGAAAGACAAGGGTAAAGCTCTTTTCATAAAGTCTGATTCTGAGTCATCAAGTTCTGAGAGTGATGATGACTCAGATTCTGAAAGCTTGCCTGAGACCGATGCTGATGAGGAGATGATGAAGCTGTGTGCTCTTATGGTGAAAGGAATCACCAAGATTGCATACAGGAAGTTCAGGAAGGGAAAGAAGTTTTCCAGAAAAAGCATAAGTTCTGATAAGAAGAATTTCAGAAGATCTGAAGGCAGAGGAGGAAAGTCTGACAGAGGAGATTACACCAATGTTAAATGCTATAATTGTGGTGAGAAAGGCCACATATCTCCTGACTGCAAGAAGGTAAAGGGTGACAGAGGCAAGGCTCTTGTCACAAAGCAGAAAAGCTGGACAGACACTTCAGACTCTGAAAGTGAGGAGAACTATGCATTGATGGCAAATGCTGATAAAGAAAGTGCTGAAAGCAGTTCTGAAGCTGCTGAAACAAAGGTACCTCAGACTACTTATGCTTTTCATACTGATGATATTAATGAGTTGAGAAGATATCTTAAAACCATGTTTGTTAGTTATAGAGATCAAACCTTAACATGTGAAAGATTAACTTCTGAAAATCTTGTTTTTAAGAAAAGAAATGATTTCTTAGAAAAAGAGTTAGTTATATTCCATCAAACTCAGAAGGATAGAGATGATGCTTTTTATGTTAGGGATGAAGTGCTAAAAATGAATGAATCTCTAAAAACTGAGTTAGAAAAGGAAAGAGAGATAATCAGGACTTGGACTAACTCTGGCAGAACAACTCAAAATTTGCTAAGTAGTGAAAATTGGAAAGAGGGCTTAGGTTATGGAGAGAATAAGAATGATAAAGGAACTGAAGAAATTAAGCCCGTTGTTAAGCAAAAGCCAAAGTTAAAACCTGTTAAGTTTGTAACTGTAAAGTCTAATAATGAGAAATCAGAAGTTAAAGAGGAATTAACTTCTGACAAACTAAAACAGGAAAAGACAGCTGAAGTAAACATAGGCTTAATGACAAAGAAGCAGCTTAAGCATAAGCTGAAAGATGTCAAGAATGCAAACAAGGTAAAATCACCTAGGAAAAATAAGAATGGAAAGGAAGGTGTGAATAAAAGCAATGATTATAAACCTGTTCCTGATGCTCCTAGGAAAACATGTCATAACTGTGGAAGTTCTAACCATGTGGCTTCTTTTTGCAGGAAAAATAAGAATATTAACTCCTTACCTTCAAAATCAGGAGTTAAGAGTCAGTCAGTTAGATACAAATCACAAAATCCTTGTTTTCATTGTGGTAGTTTATGGCATTCCATTTATACTTGTAAGGAATATCATAGTTTGTACTATGATTATTATCAAATAAAACCTTCTTTGAAGAAAGTTTCCATTGTTCCTTCTAGTGTAAATTCTGATTCAAAGTCTGATAATGTAAATTCTAATAAGAAAAATGTTAACATAAACTCTGATGCTAAATCCGCTGCAAATGTTAACAAACTTAATAAGGCCAAAGGATCCAAGCAAGTCTGGGTCTTTAAAACTAATAATTAGTGGTCTTTGTGATTGCAGGGCAACAGGAAAAATATTCTAGTTCTGGACAGTGGATGTTCAGGTCATATGACTGGAAATAAGGCCCTGCTATCAGACTTTATGGAGAAAGTTGGCCCAAGTGTTTCTTATGGAGATGGCAACATTGGAAAAACATTGGGATATGGCAATATCAATCTTGGGAATGTCATCATTAAGGAAGTAGCTCTGGTCTCAGGACTTAAACACAACCTACTGAGTATAAGTCAAATCTGTGACAGAGGTTATCATGTTGATTTCTTTGAAGAATACTGTGAAGTTGTGAGTAAATCTAAAGGTAAAGTTGTTCTGAAAGGATACAGACGTGGTAACATTTATGAAGCTAAGCTTTCAACAAGTACTGATGGCTCTACAATCTGTTTGTTAAGTAGAGCATCAATTGAAGAAAGCTGGAATTGGCATAAGAAACTCTCTCATTTAAATTTCAACAATATAAATGAACTGGTCAAGAAAGATCTTGTGAGAGGATTGCCAAACACAGTATTTGCTCCTGATGGTCTTTGTGATTCATGTCAGAAAGCCAAACAAAGAAAATCTTCATTCAAGAGCAAGACTGAATCATCAATTCTTGAGCCTTATCATCTTATACATGTTGATCTATTTGGTCCAGTAAATGTCATGTCTATTGCAAAGAAAAAGTATGCGTTGGTCATAGTGGATGAGTTCATCAAATACACATGGGTGTATTTCTTGCACACAAAAAGTGAAATTGCAACTATCTTGATTGATCATGTCAAATAGCTGGATAAAATGGTCAAAGATTCTGTGAAAATTTTAAGGAGTGATAATGGCACTGAGTTCAAGAATTTGATAATGGAAGAGTTCTGCAAAAGCCATGGAATAAAGCAGGAATTTTATGCTCCTAGAACTCCACAACAAAATGGAGTTGTTGAAAGGAAGAATAGAACTCTCGTTGAAGCTGCACGTACAATGCTTGAAGAAGCAAAGCTTCCAACCTATTTCTGGGCTGAAGCTGTGCAGACTGCTTGTTTTACTCAAAATGCAACACTCATTAACAAGCATGGAAAAACACCATATGAGATGGTGAAGAAAAAGAAGCCAAATCTGAAATATTTTCATGTATTTGGATGCAAGTGTTTTGTTCTCAAGACTCATCCTGAATAGCTATCAAAGTTTGATCTAAAAGCTGATGAAGGAATCTTTGTTGGATATCCACTTTCCACAAAAGCCTTCAGAGTCTATAATTTGAGAACAAAAGTGGTCATGGAATCTATCAATGTCTCTTTTGATGACAAGAAGATCACAGGTCTTAAAGATTTCGTTGACCATGATCAGCTGAGATTTAAAAATGAAGACTCATATTCTGATACTGAAAATCCTGACAGTCTAAGTCCTGATACTGCAAACTATGATGGATT
The DNA here is from genome assembly GCF_009905375.1 of Apium graveolens. Classification (NCBI taxonomy): domain Eukaryota; kingdom Viridiplantae; phylum Streptophyta; class Magnoliopsida; order Apiales; family Apiaceae; genus Apium; species Apium graveolens. The sequence continues at coordinate 169,513,667 of NC_133649.1, forward strand.
AAACTCTGATGTTATTGAAACTTTGGTGACTACGTTAAATGAAGATGCCCCTATGCAAGGGGAGCATACTCAAAATCCTACCACATCTCAAGAAATATTCGAACATGCATCTGGCTCTTCAAGTTCTGATTCGTCAAGTTCTGATAAGCCAAACTCTGATAGTACTGAAGAATCCAACTCAGAAAGCATAGTTTCAGGGGGAGCATCAGAAAATGGAGATAGCATGGATCATGGGGGAGCATCCAGTTCTAGAGAAAACCTTCCATCTGCAAGGAAGTGGACAAAATCACATACACCTGATTTAATAATTAGAAATCCTGATGCAGGTGTCAGAACTAGAACAGGTACTTCAAATGAGAGTCTTTACAATTCTTTTCTCTCTCAGACTGAGCCAAAGAAAGTGGAAGAAGCTCTTTGAGATGCTGATTGGGTGCAAGCAATGCAGGAAGAGTTGAATGAATTTGAAAGAAACAAAGTCTGGACCCTAGTACCAAGACCAAAGAATAGATCTGTTGTTGGTACAAAGTGGGTATTCAGAAACAAAACTGACAGTGATGGCATAATTACAAGGAATAAGGCAAGGCTGGTTGCAAAAGGATATTCTCAACAGGAGGGAATTGATTATGATGAAACATTTGCACCAGTTGCTAGGTTAGAAGCCATAAGGATATTTTTGGCTTATGCTGCTCACAAAAAGTTTACTGTCTTTCAAATGGATGTGAAAAGTGTTTTTCTCAATGGAGAATTGGAGGAAGAGGTATATGTTGAACAACCTCCAGGTTTTGTAGATACCAAACATCCAGATTATATCTACAGACTTGACAAAGCACTTTATGGACTTAAGCAAGCTCCTAGAGCATGGTATGAGACTTTAGCTCAGTTTCTTCTGGAAAGTGGATTCAACAGAGGGACAATAGACAAAACACTGTTCTACCTCAACCATGGAAAGGACTTACTTCTGGTCCAGATTTATGTTGATGATATCATTTTTGGATCTACAAATGACAAACTTTGCAAGAAGTTTGCCAAACTTATGCAGTCAAGATATCAGATGAGTATGATGGGGGAACTTAGCTACTTTCTGGGCCTTCAAGTCAAGCCGAATGAAGAAGGCACTTTTATTTGTCAAACCAAGTACACCAGAAACTTGCTAAAGAAATTTGGAATGCAAGATTGTTCAAGTGCATCCACTCCAATGGCCACTGCAACAAAACTGGATAAGGATACCGGTAAATCAGTAGATATTACTGACTATAGAGTTATGATTGGCTCTCTACTCTATCTAACTGCTAGTAGACCTGATATCATGTATGCTACCTGTCTTTGAGCAAGATTTCAAGCAGATCCAAGAGAACCTCACTTAACAGCTGTAAAAAGAATCTTTAAGTATCTTAAAGGAACAGCTGCTCTGGGATTATGGTATCCTAGAGAATCAGATTTTAAACTAATAGGTTACTCAGATGCAGATTTTGCAGGTTGCAAAATTGACAGGAAAAGCACAAGTGGAAGCTGCCAATTTCTTGGAGGCAGATTAGTTTCTTGGTACAGCAAGAAACAAAAGTCAATTTCCACATCAACTGCAGAAGCAGAGTATATTGCTGCAGGAAGCTGTTGTGCACAGATTCTTTGGATGAAGAATCAGTTACTGGATTATGGGTTAACATATTTCAAAATCCCTATTTACTGTGATAATCAAAGTGCTATTGCTATGACAGGTAATCCAGTTCAACACTCAATGACAAAGCACATCAGCATCAGGTACCACTTCATCAGGGAACATGTGGATGAAGGTACAGTGGAATTGCATTTTGTTCCCACAGATCAACAGTTGGCAGATATCTTCACAAAACCATTATGTGAAGCTACTTTTACAAGATTGGTAAATGAACTTGGAATGGTTTCAGGTTCCTTCTCTAAATCTGCTTAGACTTGTTCTGTGTTATCAGACTTTATGCTCAGTATTTACAGAATTCATCTCATTATATATTCTGTGCTTAATTGATAAATGTCTTTAAGTACTGACTGTTGTCTGTTATATGTTTCTAAACTCTGATAAGTGATATGTCTGTTCTAGTACCTATTCAATCCTATGAGGATAACTGTGCTAGATACTGACCTAGTAGTCTTCAATAAACAAATGATTCCATGGAAGAAGTAATTATTTCAGTGGAAATCTTATGACACTAGCAAATTCTGATAACTGAGCTTAGTTAAGTTCACTTTGTATATCTTATTACTAAGTCACAAATTAGAATAATGCTACTCATCTGTTAAATTTTGATACTAGTAAAACTGCTGAATGTACTAAGTGCTGATAGACCTCTCTTATCAAAAGAAAAAGCAAAAAGATCAAAGATTAAAATCAGGTACTCCTTTGAGATCTAGAGTAAAAATGTGGAAGGGACGACCCAAGTGCATTGCTGGTATTAAGTAAATATGCATCAGAAAAGCAAAATATTTTCTTGGTGACTTTTCACACTCTATGATTACTGGAGAAATACTCTGAAAATAGCATAAATTCTGATAAACAGTCGTGACTCACTTACACTGAGAAGCCACTGTAAAATAGAATTTCAAAAGATGCATAAAATTAGCACAAAATAGTTGAGGTGGACTCAAGCATAAACTCATTCTTCAGTAGGTTTCAGGACAATGACAGATCTTTAGCAAAATTTTAGTTATGCCTTATTTCTAAGATGTACTGAAGTGAATCAGACTTTACTCTTTGTCTATTTTTAGCTTAATGCACACACTAATCACTCCATCTGAATGATGAAAATTTCTGTGGTGGTCTATGTTATTTTAGATAAACAGTCATTGTGTCATTATTGCAAAAATTCTGAGGACAAGTTCTCAATTACACGTTTTGATGATTAAGTTCTGACGTCAATAACTCAGAACTTGTATGAGTATTTACTAAGATGGGCATTCCTTTTTCGAGTGAAGAAATTATGTTCTGATGACTGTTAAGTTCTGGTATAGGTCTAAGTTCTGATTTCTCAGTCTAATCCTTTACTTGGCTTATCTTTGAATAAAATTTGATAACAGTCTCAGTTTGTACTCAAATATGTTGAAGTGGAAGATTAATAGTCACTGTGATTAGGATTAATGGTATTTGTACTTGAACAGACCACTGTTTCTTGTGTTTTGTGCGGTCTAGTCCATGCTTCCTCTTTCCAATGACTGTTATTCTTTTTCAAAGTCTAGGGAGACGAGGTAAAATTAATTCTACCTGTCAGTATTAAATATCTTTGCGTCTCTTGGCATTCTCTTGCCTATATAAGCAACCACTTCACATCAGTCTGTCCATCACATTCTTCTCACACACTTATCCTCCTTCTTCTATCAAAAACACAATGGTTCGATACAACATGTTTTTGAACAACCAAACCTTCACAATGGAGCTAAGTTGTGCCGATTGGCAGCAGGAGTGGCATGTAACAGCCATTCCTGAGGAGATTTGGGATTCTGTCCCATAGGAGGTGCTAACTCACCTCCTATTCTTCTCTATGGACTACCATCGCCATCTGGAGCGATTGGAGGAGGAAAGGCGGGAAGCTATCCGTCAGCAAGAGCGAATCATACGACTCGCCATCTTGTTCGTCGAAGATAGGAAGAGGAAGATGACTTAATCTCGTCTTCTTCCTGTTCTTCTTCATCCTCAGCTTTGTCAGGCTTCTTAGCTAGGACTAAAGCTGTTGACGTTAGGGTTAGAAGCTTAGGGAAAATCTTGTATTGATGTAATTTCCATTTCATAAATGTATTGACTTGATATATTAATGAAAACTGTTTTTACTTCAAGATTTTGTCTCTGAGTTATTTTATCTTGTGTTGATAAATCCTGATTGATATTCTGATGACCATTTAAATTGTGCTTTTAGTTAAGTTCTGATTCTCTGTCAGCACTTATTCATCGAAATTATCTCGGTCATTTTTAACATGATTTATTTTCAGAATATTAATGTTGCAGTGACAAATAATTCAATCAGTGATAACGGGTTAAAATTTGAATTGTTTCCCTTGATAAATGGAACAGTTTTTCCTTGAAACTCGGCAAATGGGTAAGTAATGATTACTATTTTCTCGAGCCCAGTAATTATCCGTTATTACTGCATGTCTGACAGGTGTCCAACGGTAATATTTTTTTTTGTATAAGTACAGCAGAGAGAAGATTTCTTTAATCTTTTTAATTTCTTCATCTTTTATCTCTCTTCTTACTTTTACTCTCCTTCACTTTACTATTTCCGTTGTTTTCATACAGATATTATATCAAACACCTATCAGGCATACTTAATTCTCAATTTTTTTCATGGCACCAAAGGATTTAATCATTGATGGAGCAAAGTTTGTTCCAAACAACTATGCTGCAATTCTTGATCATGCTGAAGCTCCATCTGAATTGCACTTTGTGCAAGATCTTCTTGCACATAGTGAGGTTGGGACGCCTTAACTCAGCCTGAATTATTTTCAAGTCAACAAGTTCTGAGGTTCTGGAGGACTGGCATTTTTGATGATGGTGGTAACCGTGGAACTCCCAGTATTATCTTCCAAGTGGGTGATTCATCTTTTGTAGTCACTCCTGGTACAGTACGCAGGGCTTTACATCTTCCCGAGGATTGTACTTTCTCAGTTCCAGAGGACTCAGCCCTTCGGGAGTTAATGGCTGAATTGGGATATGAAAAGAGTCTGACGAAACTTGGACAGTTGAAGCGGGCTAATGTCAGAAGAGAATGGAGTTTCTTCTTTGATTGCATCACCAAAGCTTTTGGGAACAAATGTTCAAATTTTGATGCTATCCCAATTCTGAGTCAGCACATAGGGTATGCTATTATCCATCAAACTCATTTTGATTTTGCAACTGGAATAATTGGTTTTATTAGGGATAGGATGACAGAGGATAGAGATGTTGTTTATTTTGCTAGATTCTGTCAACTTATTTACACTTACTGTACTGATGAACCCCAGTTAGTCAGCACTCAAACCCCACCTTTTAAGGTTGCAAAAAGGTACTTTAACGACCTGATAAATGCTGCTGACACAAAGAAATCAATGGTGAGACAATTACAGATCCCTCAGTCTGTGAAACAGATTCTGGTAAATGCTGATCCTGCTACTTACAAATCTGTTTACTCAAATGTTCAACCAACTCACCATAACCAAAATCCATCAACCTCAGTACCTACCTCTCATTCTACTCAACCTACCCTCAGAACTTATCTCAAATCCTATCTCTCCACTTCACAGACTGCTCAACCTTCTTCTTCAGCACCTACTGTGAAGCCTACATCCTCTAAGCCAAAGAGAACAAAGACTGTTCCTCAAACACCTCAAAAGAGGAGGAGATTTACTTTGAGAGATGAATCAGATTCTGAGGAACAGATTCCTTCTTCAGAACCTGTGGTGGTTGAAGCTGAGAAAGCAACTTCTCAGAAGGATTCTGACACTGGGGGTTCTAGGCTTCTCAAGAGGCTTAGACGTATGATAGTTCTTGAAACTCCCAAGGAATCCAAATCAACAAGGAAGTACAAGAAACAGAGGGCACAAAGGCCAGTTTCAGATAATGAGGAGGAAGCAGCTAAGGAAGGGGATCAGGAATCTCTGATCTCACAAGGCAAGGAATTTGCTCCAGTCACTTCTTCTCCATCAACTCCATCTCAGGAAGCTGTATCTGACAAGGCTAATTCACCTTCTGTGTCTCTTGTTGATCCAGGCACAAGTGCTGAAATTGATATTCAGAACCTGGTTGTGCCTGAAATACTTTTCTTAGAAGCTCCAACAACAAATAATACCTCTACAACACCTGTTATTGATGCTGTTCAAACTCCAGAGTTATCAACAACACCTTCTCTGCATCAAGATGCTGATGATCAGATTTTAGGTGAGCATCAGGATATGGCTGTTGATCAGAACTTAATATCAGATCAGCAATTAGAGGATGCTGAAGCCTCCATTGCTACTCACACTGTTGTCTTATCAGAAGATACTGATTCTTTAAGTTCTGATGCTGCAAATGTTGGAGATACTGGTGAGGCTGCTACAACTATAGATGCTGATGAAGCAGGTCCTTCAGGACATACTCCTCCACTGACTCTTCCTAAGTCCGAACTGGTAAAGGAGTTTGTTATCAGGGATGCACCAGTACCTTGGAGTGAAACTCCTGCAGGTCAGGAGTGGACTAAGGAATGGAACTCAGTTTCATGTGCTCCAAATGCTTTACATCTTGCTGAGCACTTGACTAAAGCTGATGAAATGTTAAATTCTGATGATTTTAAAACCCAGCTTAGAGTCACTGCATTGAGTACTAAACATCTACAAGGTCTTCATTTCAACACTCATGCAGAGCTACACAAGATTCAGGAGAACTTTATCAAACAGGAACAAGTTTGGAAAATTGATAAGAAAAAGTTCTTCCAACCTACCATTGACAGGGTTGCTTATATTGAGAAAACTCAAGAGAAGCAACAAGCTCAGATTGATCAAATTCTGACAAATCAAGCTTCTCAGCAATCCCAACTTACTGAAATCCAGACCTCAGTGGAACTACTTATCTCTCTTTTATTACCTGCTGATGCCAAAAAGGGGGAGAAGGTAATTAAGTCCAAATGCAAAACCAACAAGACACTGCAAGGAAAGGATGATGGAAAAGATGACCAAGGAACCTCTGGAATGGGTAGTGGTCATAGTCAAGGTAGAAGGTTTACATCAAGACAAGCTAGTCACAGAACAAGTTCTGATACTAGGAAAAGAATAAGTTCTGCTGCTGGTAAAAGGATAAGTTCTGATGAACTTCTAGATCTTGATGAGGAAATGTCAAGACAGTTATTTCTTCAAGAAAATCCAGGGATGGACTTGGAAAGTTTAAAGGAAGAAGAAGCCAGACTTAAATCAGAGAAAGTCACATCTAAATCTGAAGCTTCTGGTAAAAAGTTACTTCCAAAACCTAAAGGCATTGTGATCAAAGAAAGGATACATACTGAAGCAACTTTGGCTAGATCACAACCACAGATAGATCCAAGATCCAAGGGTAAAGAAAAGGTTGGTGAACCTATCAAGCCTTATGTACCTCCTGAGGAAGAAGAAATTACTGATGGAAAAGATGATCTTGCTCTGACTACAAGAAAAGTTCTTAAAACAACCTCTGACATGGCTCAAGTTGTTCAGAGTCAAGAAATTGTAAGTTCTGATATTCAGAAGAAGCAAGTAACCTCTAACAGTGCTCAAGTTAACTTGATATCAGAAAATAGATCTAAAACACTCCTACCAGGATTCACTAAAGCAAAATAGACTCAATCTTTGAAGACTACTGCAAGTGGTTTTAAAGCAAGAGTAGTTACTGGAAAGGAAGCTAGAGATAAAACTGGATTGGGAAGTGCTGATGAAAGAAGAGTACACAACACTACCAATGATCCAACTTCCTTGAGTGAACCAGGTATTGGAGCAACTCCTGAGAGATTGAATCAACTGGAATCTGTACATATGGTTTACCATACCTACTTGAAAGAATACATCATGTTGTATTTCATGACAGATGGTAGGGTTTATCATATAAGACAAAATGCTATTCCTTTGAAGTATTTTGAAGAATTGGAGCATGTACTTTTCTTACTTCAAGTGGATGACAGAATAACAGAGACTGCTGCAAACTACTTAAAAGAACAGATTCAGAGATAGAAAAGGCTTTATTCTGTTAAGTCTGACAGCATATATGTTCCAAAGTACAGAGATCACAATGGTGATATTGTTGATATGAAGCCTAATACTGCACAGATCAGAACGTATCTTGGTATTAAGGGACTTGAATTCAATCTTGAATCTGACAAAGCTTATGTCATAAGACTAGATCAGGAGTTAAGAAAAGCAAAGATTAATGATCTCAGAGCTGCAATCTTTCAAACTGGTGAAGATACTGCAGAGCTTAAAGGTGTTAAAAGGAGAATGATTGAAGAACTAAGATATGCTGAGAAATGTTTGTTGAAGAACTATCTCAGAACAACTCCTGACATCAGAGAGATCAGAAAATGAAGAAGCCAAGTCGAAGATCTACAACTGCTTAAATTATGATATTTATACAGGTTGAAGTTGTTATCAGAAGTTGAAATTGGTAAAAACTTTAAGGACTGTAAGTTGTAGTTATCTAGTCTATTTCTCATGCATTTGTACTTAATGTTTTTGACATCATCAAATATCTGTTAAACTTGTATATTTTGTTAATTTACAAGTTGGGGGAGATTGTTAGATATATTTGATAATGTCATGGCTAATATGTTTTATGTTTAGCTTTCAGATTTTACGTGAACAGGATAAATCAGTACTTAACTGTTGATCAGTACTTATACTGGAAGTCAGGACTTGAGGATATCAGTACTTATATTATCAGGAGATAATCATCAGAAGATAGATATCAGAACTTAAGTGTTGAAGGACAATCAGATAAGGACAGTAGCTGATTAAAGGAAAGAAGATCGAGATAAACATAAGAAGAGATATGCATGAAGAAGGAATTCCGTGAAGAATGGAATACTTGGAAGAAAAGATATATGATTGATATATTTTAGGAAGCATAATTATATTCCATATCAATTAGCGATTATCTTGTAACTGTGTAGTATATAAACACAGGCATAGGGTTTACACTATAAGTGTTATCATTATCGAAGTTATTATTATATATAACCCTAGCAGCTCTCGTGATATTTGTTCATCACTGAGAGGTAACAGTTCCATACTGTAACAGAGTTTATTGTTTCAATAAAGTTTATTTTATGTTACTTAAGTTTTTAAAGTTCGATTTGAGTGTACTATACACTGTATTCACCCCCTCTACAGTGTGTGTGTGACCTAACAAGAACGATAGTACAACAACTGTACAAATCCATCTAACAACTACAGTACAACACCTAAAATATACTAGATACACAAAAAAATTGGCTGTCATAGCAGCCCCGCCTAATACAAGCTACAATACATGATAAACATACATAGGAAAAACATCTACAGAACTCCTATAACTAACTTCGAACTCTGCATCTCACTGCTGCAACTCTAATCTAGTCACTGCCACTACCACCGATGGATCCTAACTCAAATACCAACCAGTTCACGAGATCCTGGTACTGAATAGCTCTAAACTCAGAGCTAATAAAACGGTCAATGGTCTGGGCTCTCTCTACAGCAGCCTGAGTCAAGGATCGCACTCTCTCTTGCACATCTGGTGAAGGGGCAGGGATGCCCTGAAAAGGCCCGACCGGAATCTGGTCAAGCTGTGCTGCTAACCCTGGGCTCTGCTCTCTGATCAAAGACTGGTTCACTACTCGGTGAACATGGTAAGGGATCGGGGAGGATGCACCTGAAAGAACGGATAGAGGAACAGGTGATCTCGAGGTGGAGGAACCGGGACCACATCCTGGAAGGAAATCCCTAACAGCCGACACTGACCTTCGTACCCAGCGAGGACGGGAACTAGGTCATGACACACCTCCTGGTGCAACTGGAGGAACGGGTGGAGGAGGCATGGGAGTCTCCTTAGCTAAGACATCCAAAGTCCAATTAGAGTATGAATCATCTGAATCTGACTGATTCCCCCGAGAAGGAGAACTAGAGATCACTATGGGCCACTGACATCCATATCAACATACAAGGAAGATACAACAAGCTTAAGACAAGCCTATTAACGTATTAATAGATGCCAGGGTAACGCCGTTGGAACCCTCGACTGACTCTTAGGGTTGCTCCTCTAAATGAGTTGCTGACTCACACATTAGGACACACTTCCTACACCGTTCTGACTCAATCCTTTATCTAAATTAGGGACTTGAACCTGTAGCTCTGATACAAATTGTGACGGCCTCAACCCCGGGGCCAGGGGCTGACGTCACCAAAATATAATAAACTACAACATGAACTACTAAATAAACTTTATTATAACACACGACCCTAAACCAGGAGCCGATGCAGGTTCAAGTATTATTTAGGTTACAAAATAACACTAACTTATTCAAGATCCGACATCCTAACTTATTACAGTAATTCATCAGATATCAGGGTCTGATACAAACTACCTCAGAGGAGCCGGGACCGAAGGGGGCTGACACTCTACACTAACCTGGTCTTCTAGACATCTGCAATAAATAAGTACAAAACAAGCTGCAAGGGTGAGCAATCCATTGCTCAACAGTACCTCTATATGAATAACCAGTAAAACAAGATATATAAAAACAATATAGGGACAAATATCAAAACTAGTTTATGAAAAATGCGTAAAACAGGTATAAACTGGATATCAAAACTAGCATGCTCTGCAAAATAATATCATTTATAGTGTGCTGTGTCAAAATACCGGAGTCCAATTTTAGCATGCTATTTCCTTTCCAAAACCATTGTCCATTGCTGGACCCATAAATCATCTGTCCCGTTACGGGGACCATAAACCAATTTTTCCATAATGGGAACCATTAAACCAAAGTCAGATATAAAAGTGGATGAATTTTAGGGACAACTGATCAGTCTATCCCACCACAAATTATTCCGGAACTCAGAGACTAGCTAGGTCTCTGTTATGCTGGACTAAGCGGACTACCAGTGCGCACCTCCGACTTAGCCTCTTACGCAACCATGCTGGGTCGTTACCTAATAACGGGCCTTTTACGCCACTGACCATCCAATATCTGAATCGTGTTTATCCAGTTTTCAAAATAAATTACACCTATCTCTTTTTAAATGATTACAACACACGTTCAAAAATCCTTTTTAATTTTAATCACAATCTAGAGATAGGCATTTTCAGAAGTTACTTTTCCCCAAAACATCAGTTAATAAAACATATTTAAATACAGGGAATACGTAACTTAAAACGTTCACATAATTTAAATCAACAACTATTCATATATAATGAACTGTAAAAGATTAGTTCAGGATACTTGCCTTGCGAAGCTTTGTACTAACACTGGCTTGACTCTACTTGACTTCAACTACGGGGTCCTTCGACTCGAACCAACAAAATCGAAACAACCTAGGTTAAACGACCGATTATGCTTGACTTTTCCTCACTAAACTAATTACCCAATGATACAATTCCCGACTCGTATGCATTCAAATAATAATAATATACACGCAATAATAGTGCACATAGCAACCAGGGTTCAATTTATATTAAACGAGAGATATACACTTGATTCGTAATTAAAGGTAATTTTTAGAAAAATTTGGATAGCGACTCCTCTGTTTATAGACCTACCCGCCGAAAAACATCAATCGACGTCAATTCCCAATAAATCAATTCGAACTGCCACATAAATAAATTTATAGTCCCGAAAAAAATTTATACGAGTTATTTATTTATTTAAAATATTTAGGACTCAGAACAGGGTCATCACCGTTCACCGTGCGCTCGTAAAAGAATTCATCGCACACAGCGACAAAACTTATTGGTGCCCGAAAATATACGGGTGTCCGAATAAATTTCACCGATTAAAATTTATCGCTCGCTTAATTTATAATTTAATATCAAGAATTTTAATCAAGAATTTCCTACAGCAAAAAGGAAATTAAAATTAAAAATTATAACAGTCCAGACCAATTGCACACACGGGCCCAACAAAAGTCCAACACAAAAATCCAACAGCCAGGCCCAAATTACAGGCTCAACTGCAAATAGGACCAGCCCAAACCAACAACCGGAGAAAACATGAGCAAAAACACGGCGCCACACGGCCATACGCGGCCGTTGCCGCAGCACACACACACATCACAACTCACACACACACATGCACACACAGGCACACACATATTTGCTGCAAGGAGGAGGAGGTGAGAAGAAGAAAGGAAAAGTAAATACACTGCCCCAATATTTGCTGCAAGGCCGTGTGTCCAAAATTAATGACACGTGGTCATTTTAATTGGATTGGACTGAATTATACTCCGAGTTATAAAATTAACGATACATATCGCCTGCGAAAAATGAATCAGAAAAATATCTAAAATAGTCTTGAATTATCACAAATAATTTTGGAGTTACTAAAATAAAATTTCCATAATTTTTAAAGCAATTTACAAACACACATATATCCGCATTTAACGAATAAACGAAACAATGTTCGATTAAAATAAATCCCAAAAATTACCAAAATAATTTTAAAATTCTCATAATATAATGAACTTAATAAAATATGAGTTTCATGATTTTTGAAGATTCCTGGAATTAAATACGGATTTTTACAATTAAACTAAAGCAGAAAATCATTCAAGAATAAATAAATAACAGAATATTGATTTGTAAGTTTTATAAAATCCCAAATATAATCATTGAAATTATAAAATCATAAAAACAATTTTAGAGGCAACCCAAATAATTTTTTGAAAATAAGATTGTAATAAAAATCACTTTTTAAAAGTGAAATAAAAATAAAATGGTGCAACAGTTAATCATAAAAACACACCACGCAATCCAACAATCATATATAAATAATAATAAGTCAGACACAGGGACCATAATTGATACAAAATTCTTTATTTACTTATTTACGCAATAATTACATATTTAAATATTACAAAAATGTACGAGTCGTTATATAATAGATACGTAAAAACCCATGAGAAAATAGAAAATCATAAATAGTTAGAGTATTATTATGTTTATGTAGTGGTAGCTAACTGTTTGTGGATAGATGTGGTTTTTTGTGAAAGGATGAAACTGATTTATGAAAGAGATATGTCCTAAGTCCAATCATGTATGAGGATTTAGGAATAACTTTTATATAATCTGTTTTGATTTCATTGATATTAATAAAAGGCTTGTTTTGTTTTTATTGCGGGCTCTATCTATTTAAATGTTTAATTAAGATATACCACAGTTTAGAGTAAAGCTTTTTATGGATTGTGATGAGATCATAATAATGAGACCTAAAAGATGATAACTCTAAACTTAAATAGTTCCTGGTCGTAGGATTACTAACTGGTAATTAATAATCCGCAAAGATCGGTACATACTATGCTTGCTTCATTATGAAGGATGTCTGTTCTCATAGACATTTGTGTGGTGACACTATAGCTAGTATGTAGGTGCTTATTATAGAATAAGTTCACTGAACATGACTCACACAGCTGAACAACTGATGGAGTTCACTCACGTGTCAGCAGTTGTTCACATAATGATAGTTGTACAAGTATCCTTAGACTTGAGGTCATCATAGTCATCTTGTGTACACTGAACTATGCTTTGGTTTAGTTCTTAGTCTCAAGGGACAATTATAAAGGCTCTACTGGGTATAAGAATTTGTACACGAAGATAGTGTATGATCAATAAAGGATCTACCCCTTCCAGTGTAGGAAGAGAATGTTCAATGCTGATCCACTTATGTTAGTTCAGGAATCTCTGGCCAGAGTGAATGAAATTAGAAAGGAGTTTCTAACATACATTAAATAGAACTAAGCATAGTGAATGGGAAAGCAAGTGATTAAATAAGATAGGCTTGACACAAGTTGCATGCCTTGTATTTAATCATGACATTGCAGGGTAGAAGGAATTAATTATACGGTAAGTACTCACTGAATAGGTTCTTGGTATTCTAAGCAGTGAATTCGTATTATCCGGATAGTTGCAATATGCTGAGAAGTATCCCTCACGATGTAGAATAAATATGATTAATTAATTAATCATATTTAATGGATTAGAGAATTTATATAAATAATGATAAATTAGTTTTATTATTATTTATTTCTACTACCGGCTTAATGTTGAACCTACAGGGTCACACCATAAAAGAGAATGATTTAATGGTGGAGGAATTAATTAATAATGGCTGATAATTATTTATTTATTAAATAAATAATTAATTGGAAAATTTAATAATTGATTAAATGAGATTTAAATGATTATAAATTAATTAAGAAAATGTTCTTAATATTATTAATTAAGAATTTAATTTTTGGAAATTAAATCAAGTGAGAGAATTATTTCTAAAGAGTTTAGAAAAATGATTAATAATTAAAAGGTGTTTTAATTATTAGTGAGAATAATAAAGGGTTAATAATAATAATATTTTATGGGAAAATTTTCAGCTGAAAATTTTGCCTATAAATATACTATTATAAACCCTATTTTTGCCTCAACCTAAAAAGTTTACAAAACCCTAATTCTCTTCACCTCCTCCTCCTCCTCCATTACATCGATTTCTTGGTGGATACCGGTGGAGTGCTTCACACTTGAGGAGAAGCTGCTAGGGATCTCTGCTCATCGTTCTTGGATCGCTATTAAAGACCTCCATCTTTCCATTAACGTAAAGCTTCTTAAGGTAAATATACTGAACTACGAATTAAATATTATTTTTCGCATGGATCCTGCGGAGGATTTCGATTTTTTTTTAAGATTAAATTTACGTTTTCGCTGCGTTTATGTGCTAAAAACCCTTCAATTGTATCAGAGCTACTTGCGAAAAGTTTTTAATTCGTTTATGTGTTTAGCTGTTTTCGATATATGAGCATGTACGTGATTCACCATGATTTGATGTTGATATAATATGCTTATATATGTATGGTTTTGAATATATGATATTTATGTGAGTTGTATAATCATAAGATGATTATATAATCTGTATATATACTGATATATACATGATTTATGTTTGTTCTAATTATGAGAATCATATTAGATACGGATTCTGAATTGGCTGCTGCAGATTTGCTGAAATCTGGGTCTGGTATCCGATTTACGCAAACGAATACCCTATTCCATAGGTAAACGAGCGTCTGAACAAAACTGATAGCTATGCTATCAACTACTCGTCTGTAAGGCATTTGACGTCATTTACTGCCCGTAAATAGTGATTCTTGTTTTTCTGATTTGATTCTGATTTTTCTGATTTTTGTCATATTTTCTTTTTATGATTAGATCATGGATAATATGATATGTTAAGATCATATTATGTGTTTTAACATGATTTTATGTATTGTATGAGCATGGTGGATGGTTATGGCCTTTCGACCTTAGTGTAATGGTTTTGGTTTTGATTTTAAATACGACTTGCATGTCGTCAACCTTTGTAATCATAAATCTCGAATGTAACTCGAGTTATTCTTGTAAGTTCATTAGATTAGTTTTACTTTCAATCATGTAATGTAATTGAAGACTCAAGAAGGCTATCCAATGGAGGTGATACAAAGAAGAAGATGAGGTATACAAGAAGTCTTAACAAAGAAGAAGACTTATGTAATAAGTAGTTGTATTTATTTCCATCACCATATTAGATTGACCTTGATTTTTATCATGAGCTTGATAAAGATCACATAGGATGAGGCCATAACCAAACACATTTACTTTATTGCACTTTACATTTACTTGTTTATTTAATTTTATCTATGAGATATATGCCTATGTTTACCATGCGATGATAGATTTAGGTGAACTTAAATTAATATAAGGCGTGCTCTAGAAAATCTAGAATAGGAATCGTTTCTTGCCTTAACAATAAATATTATGAATACGATCATGAGATTCTTGTGTTTATGAAACACGTAATTGAATATGAAATTTCAATATTGAGAGAAAGGATGATTCTGTCAATAACAGATTTCTATCTGTAAGAAAGGGTTATTAAGTGACGCCTCTTGACAATGCTCCACCCGATCTGGGAATCATCTGATTATCGATTATTGATTTGAAATATTTAATTTAAAAGGAATAATCTCTTTATACTATGATTATGATTGTAACGTAATATAATCCCTCTAAAATTAAATAATATCAAGTAGTAATTGGCCAATGACACAACGGGCTTGTGTCAGTCATAGCCTTCCAACATGGTAGAAAGTGGTTCTTATTTTTAAATCATTGTCATTTCGTGCTACAGCCGAGGGCTTTGATTTCGAAATAAGAAATACTTGTCTATTACATAGAGATGTGTACATTGAATTAGAATCTAAAGGTCGGTACGTGCTACAGCCGTGGGCCGTTGGAGACTGATTCAATTGTACAAAATGTTGGGTTAGACTTGACTTAGAATGTTGAGTTTGTCGTGCCACAGCCGTGACTCAATTATTCAAAAGGCTAAACTTATATTAGGGAATAACATAAGATGTAATTGACAAGAGTTGTCTGCCTATTGAACATCACATGACGTTTCGTGCCACAGCCGAGGTTGTGTGATGGAATGTAGGATCCCTATTCCCACTAGCATTATGAATGCTTAATTTTCACTTAGGGGGTTGAAAAAATTAGATAAACTAGTGGGAGACACTTATGAATAAAGACCGGATTCATATAGTGTTTTGAAATGAAATTGAATATTTGCTAAGTGTTGTTATGTGTTTATCATTTACAGATTTACTATATTCGTCATGTCTTCTGCACTATCACTCCGGAGCATACTAGATGCTCACAAGTTGACTGGTCCTAATTTAGCTGTTTGTTTTCACTGTAACAAGTTGGGGCACTGAAAGAGGAACTGCAAGGTTTACCTTGCAGAATTGAAGAAGAAGAAGGGTAGTAAGACTACCACTTCTGATTCAGGCATGTTCATGATCGAAGTTAATATATCACTAGGTCAAATTTCTACTTGGGTATTAGATACCGCCTGTGGTTCTCATATTTGCAATTCATTGCAAGGACTAAAGGGAAGTAGGACTCTTGAAAAAGATGAGGTGATTCTACGTATGGGCAATGGAGCAAGGGTTGCGGCCATATCTGTAGGATCATTTAGTTTACATATGCCTACGGGCAAGACTATTATTTTGAATAATTGTTATTACGTTCCCTCTATTTTGAGGAATATTGTTTATATTCCTATGTTGGATGTGGATGGTTTTTCATTTATTATTAAGAATAATGAATGTTCTATCCTTAGAGATAATGTTCTTTTTAGACGTGGCATTTTAAATAATGGTCTGTATGTATGTGACGTAGAGCATGATTTACTTGAGATTGAACAAACTAATAAAAGAAAACGAGATGATGAAAATCTGACCTATTTATGGCATTGTAGGCTAGGTCATATTAGTGAAAATAGACTGCGGACATTGCATAAGGAAGGGTTACTTGACCCCTTTGATTTTGAATCATATCCTACATGCGAGTCTTGTCTATTGGGTAAAATGACCAAATCTCCATTTAGTGGACATGGAGAGAGGGCTGCAGATTTGCTATGATTGGTACACACAGATGTATGTGGACCAATGTCTACGCAAGCCATGGGTGAATTTTCGTATTTCATTACTTTCATAGATGATAGATCTAGATTCGGATATGTGTATTTGATGAAACACAAGTCTGAAGCCTTTGAAAAGTTCAAAGAATATAAACATGAAGTGGAGAAACAAACCAAACACAATATTATAACTTTTCGATCAGATCGAGGTGGTGAATACTTGAATGGAGAGTTTCTAGATTATCTCAAAGAAAATGGTATAGTATCCCAGTGGACTCCTCCATATACTCCACAGTTAAATGGGGTATCTGAAAGGAGAAATCGAACTTTGTTAGACATGGTTCGGTCCATGATGAGCTATGCGAATTTTCCAGTATTCCTATGGGGTTATGCATTGGAAACCTCAACATATTTACTGAATAATGTGCCTTCCAAATCTGTTCCTCAAACACCATATGAGATATGGAAAGAAAGGAAACCGAGTCTTAAACACGTTAAGATTTGGGGATGTCCAGCTTATGTCAAGAAAGTTGACCCAGATAAGCTGGAATCTCGATCCGTAAAATGTAATTTTGTGGGATATCCTAAAGAGACTTTGGGGTATTACTTTTACACCGATCATCGGGTGTTTGTCTCCAGACATGCTACCTTCTTGGAAAAGGAGTTTATCCTTGAAGGAAACAGTGGGAGCAAAATTGAACTTTATGAAGTTCAAGAAGCACAAACTACTACGGATCAAGTGGAAACACCTGTTCAGACTGAACAACCTTCTGTGGAACAGCCCATTCGTAGGACAGGGAGAGTGTCTCGCCAATCTGAGAGGTATTATGGCCTTGTCATTGAGAATGACAATGAGTTGTCAATCATTGATGATGACGACCCTGTGACTTATAATGAGGCTATGAGTAGTGTTGACTCAGAGAAATGGCATAGTGCCATGAAATCCGAAATGGAATCTATATATACAATCAAGTATAGACTCTGGTTGAGGCGCCTGAAGGTGTTAAGCCTATTGGGTGCAAGTGGGTGTACAAAAGAGAGATTGGAGCAGATGGCCAGGTGGAGACCTATAAGGCCAGGCTCGTGGCAAAAGGATTCAAACAAAGGCAAGGGATTGACTTTGATGAAACATTTTCTCCTATAGCCCTGTTAAAATCGATTCGGATTTCGCTTGCGATTGCTGCTTACTACGACTATGAGATCTGGCAAATGGACGTGAAAACGGCCTTCCTCAATGGGGAACTTGAGGAGGAAGTGTATATGACACAGCCAGAGGGTTTTCTTTCCAAGGGAGATGAACACCAAGTGTGTAAGCTGCTGCAAACCATATATGGCTTAAGGCAAGCTTCTCGTAGATGGAACATCCATTTTGATGAGACAATCAAAGAGTTTGGTTTTATCAAAAACATAGATGAACCATGTGTCTACAAGAAGGTTAGTGAGACCGCGGTAACATTTCTTGTATTGTATGTGGATGACATACTTCTTATAGGAAATGATATACCGATGCTACAATCAGTCAAAGTATGGCTATCAAAGAACTTCACCATGAAGGACTTGGGAGAAGCATCCTACATTCTCGGTATGAAGATCTATAAAGATAGATCTAGAAGAATGATAGGTCTTACCCAGGGTACATACATCCAGAAAGTGCTTAAAAGGTTTAGCATGGAAAACTCCAAAAGAGGTCTCATACCGATGAGCGATGGAGTGTCCCTTTCCGAAAAAATGTCTCCTAAGACACCTGAGGAAAGAGAGCATATGAGTAAGATTCCTTATGCTTCAGCAATAGGATCTATCATGTACGCGATGTTGTGTACAAGGCCTGATGTTGCTTATTCAATTAGTGTGATGAGCAGATATCAGTCCAATCCAGGTGAAGACCACTGGAAAGCAGTGAAAAACATCCTTAAGTACTTGCGAAGGACTCAGGACATTTTTCTTTTTTTTGGTGGTGAATCTGATTTGAAAATAGAGGGTTATACTGACTCTAGTTTTCAATCAGAAAGTGATAGCAAATCCATGTCAGGGTACGTGTTTACTCTGAATGGTGGTGCAATTCAGATTATTGAAAGAGGAGATGTCAACGTCGAGAGAGTTGACACACATAACAACGTAGTAGACCCACTCACAAAGCCACTTTCTCAGAGTCACTTTGATCATAATAAAGACAAGATGGGTATTAGATACCAGAGTGATTGGCTTTAGTACAAGTGGGAGATTGAAAAAGATATGTCCTAAGTCCAATCATGTATGAGGATTTAGGAATAACTTTTATGTAATCTGTTTTGATTTCATTGATATTAATAAAAGGCTTGTTTTGTTTTTATTGCGGGCTCTATCTATTTAAATGTTTAAATAAGATATACCACAGTTTAGAGTAAAGCTTTTTATGGATTGTGATGAGATCATAATAATGAGACCTAAAAGATGATAACTCTAAACTTAAATAGTTCCTGATCATAGGATTACTAACTGGTAATTAATAATCCACAAAGATCGGTACATACTATGTTTGCTTCATTATGAAGGATATCTGTTCTCATAGACATTTGTGTGGTGACACTATAGCTAGTATATAGGTGCTTATTATAGAATAAGTTCACTGAACATGACTCACACAGCTGAACAACTGATGGAGTTCACTCACGTGTCAGCAGTTGTTCACATAGTGATAGTTGTACAAGTATCCTTAGACTTGAGGTCATCATAGTCATCTTGTGTACACTGAACTATGCTTTGGTTTAGTTCTTAGTCTCAAGGGACAATTATAAAGGCTCTACTGGGTTTAGGAATTTGTACACGAAGATATTATATGATCAATAAAGGATCTACCCCTTCTAGTGTAGGAAGAGAATGTTCAATGCTGATCCACTTATGTTAGTTCAGGAATCTCTGGCCAGAGTGAATAAAATTAGAAAGGAGTTTCTAATTTACATTAAATAGAACTAAACATAGTGAATGGGAAAGCAAGTGATTAAATAAGATAGGCTTGACACAAGTTACATGCCTTGTATTTAATCGTGACATTGCAGGTTAAAAGGAATTAATTGTACGGTAACTACTCACTGAATAGGTTCTTGGTATTCTAAGCAGAGAATTCGTATTATCCGGATAGTCGCGATATGCTGAGAAGTATCCCTCACGATGTAGAATAAATATGATTAATTAATTAATCGTATTTAATGAATTAGAGAATTTATATAAATAATGATAAAATAGTTTTATTATTATTTATTTCTACTACCGGCTTAATATTGAACCTACAGGGTCACACCATAAAAGAGAATGATTTAATGGTGGAGGAATTAATTAATAATGGCTGATAATTATTTATTTTTGAAATAAATAATTAATTGACAAATTTAATAATTGATTAAATGAGATTTAATTGATTATAAATTAATTAAGAAAAGGTTCTTAATATTATTAATTAAGAATTTAATTTTTAGAAATTAAATCAAGTGAGGGAATTATTTCTAAAGAGTTTAGAAAAAGGATTAATAATTAAAAGGTGTTTTAATTATTAGTGAAAATAATAAAGGGTTAATAATAATAATATTTTATGGGAAAATTTTCAGCTGAAAATTTTGCCTATAAATATACTATTATAAACCTTGTTTTTGCCTCAACCTAAAAAGTTTAGAAAACCCTAATTCTCTCCACCTCCTCCTCCTCCTCCATTACATCGATTTCTTGGTGGATACCGGTGGAGTGCTTCACACTTGAGGAGCAGCTGCTAGGGATCTCCGCTCATCGTTCTTGGATCGCTATTAAAGACCTCCATCTTTCCATTAACGTAAAACTTCTTAAGGTAAACATACTGAACTACGAATTAAATATTATTTTTCGCATGGATCCTGCGGAGGGTTTCGGTTTTTTTGAGATTAAATTTACGTTTTTGTTGCGTTTATGTGCTAAAAACCCTTCAATTTATATATGTGAATGAGACATAACTAGTGGGAGGAATTGATGTATATATCGACAAATCAACACTTAATAACGGTTTCCATGATTCAATCAATAAATCAGTGATTTTGTAATCATTAAAAAATCAATTATAACATGAATTATGGACATGTATGATATTATATCGATTATTGATTCTGTAAATCAAAAAAAGAATCAATTAGAACTATATCTATATCTATATTTTTACAAGGGTATAATTTGCTAATAAATATTTTATATGCCTATTAACTCTTATTGATTCATGTAATATATCGACAAATCAGCACTGGATTCTCTATTTTGATGGAGCATCAAAAACAAATTCAAGTGGAGCAGGGCTTGTATTACAAAGCCTAGATGGATTCTTGATTGAATATGCCATAAAGTTAGACTTCCCAACCACAAATAATGAAGCTGAGTATGAAGCTCTGATAGCTGGCCTTGGCCTAGCAGGAACATTGAGGGTCAAGAATTTGAAAGTTTGTGGGGATTCCAAGCTTATCGTATCCCAGGTCAAGGGAGAGTTTGAGGCAATAGATGAAACAATGGCTAAGTATGTTCGCCTAGTAAGGGCTGTGATGACTCAATTCGATGAATGCCATGTTGAGCACATTTCAAGAGAGGAAAATGCTAAGGCAAATGCATTATCTAAATTTGCTTCATCAGAGATAGAGAAAAGTTCAGGGAGTGTATACTTCCGTGTTTTGAAAACACGAAGCATCGATGTTAAGCTCGTAGTCACTATAGGGCTGGGGACATCATGGATAGATCCCATTAAGGCCCATATTCAAATTGGTTGGTTGCCGAATGATGTGATTGAATCAAGGAAATTGACTGTTCGAGCACTGAGATATTCCTTGATCGATGGGATTCTGTACAAAAGATCTTATGTAGTTCCTTATTTAAGATGTCTCAGGCCTGATGAGGCACACTTGGCCCTTGAAGAAGTACATGAAGGTATTTGTGGGAAACACTTGGGGGCAGAGCACTGGCTAATAAGATAACCCATTTAGGCTTTTATTGTCCAAAGATGATGGTCAATGCCAAAGAATATGTGAAGAAGTGTGATCATTGTCAAAAACATGCACTGGTTGTTCGACAACCCCCGAGATGCTGACTTCCATCAACTCTCCCATCCCCTTTGCCATGTGGGGAATGGATATACTTGGGCCTTTCCCTATGGCCACGACACAAAGGAAGTTCCTGATTGTAGCTATTGATTATTTTACTAAGTGGATTGAAGCTAAACCTTTAGCCAAGATCACAACTAAGCAGGTTACACAATTTATGTGGGAAAACATCTTGTGCGGATATGGAATCCCGTGCATCCTGGTCACTGATAGTAGAACACAATTCAACAACGAAGAGTTCAGGAAGTACTGCAAATAGAATGAGATCGAATTACGGTTCACCTATGTAGCTCATCCACAATCCAATGGGCAAGTGGAAGTAGCAAACCGAATAATTCTAGATGGGTTGAAGAAGAGGATTCAGAAATCCAAGAATAATTGGGTGGATGAAATACTCCCAATACTTTGGGCTTACAGAACTACTTGTAGAGTCACTACCGGAGCAACTCCCTTCATGTCAGCATACGGAGCAGAAACAGTCGTACCAGTAGAAATATCACATTCATCTCTCAGTATCCAAGCTGTTAATGCTGAGGAAAATGAGGAGGGGTAAAGATTAGCCCTGGATCTAATTGATGAAGTACGAGATGAGCCTCATGCAAAGATAGTGGAATATCAGAAAAAAGGCTTAATTCTACTACAACCTAAGAGTGAAAGAAAGGTTCTTCAAGCAAGGTGACTTGGTTCTGAGAAAGGTGGAAGCTTCTGGAGTAAGGCAGAATGGAAAGCTCGCCCCAAATTGGGAAGGGCCATACAAGGTCAAGAGCGTTCAAGGAAGAGGATCTTATAAATTGGAGACCATGGACGGAGAAGAAGTACCTCGGACTTGGCATGCTCAAAATCTGAAGATTTACTATATATAGGTCGAACTTATTAAGGGTCGAACCCTCGAGGAACCCGTTGGTGGATGAATTACTGCCTATCTTATGGGCTTACCGAACTACCTTCAAGTTCACAACCGAAACAACCTCAATAATGTTGGCTTATGGAGCTGAGGTAGTGGTGCTGCTGGAAATTACATATGCATAACCAAAAGTTGAAGCTTGCAAGCCAGAGACTAACAAAGAAGGCATGAGGCTAGCCCTCAACCTAATTTATGAGGTCATGGATGAAGCTAAATCCCCTCAGTAAAGAGCCTCCCTCTACTCCAGTAGAAGGGTTAAAGAAAGTTTCTTTCAGGAAGGAGACTTAGTCTTGGGGAAGGTTGGGGCATCTAGAGTTAAAGAAAAGGAAAGCTAGCCCCTAATCGGGAAGGGCCATTTTGAGTCAAGTGCATTCTAGGACAAAAATCCAACATGTTGAAAATCATGAATGGCGAGAAAATGCCAAAGCCTTGCTATGACATAAACTTGAAGGATTATTGTGTATGATAGAAAAGCAAATATGTGGCAAACACATAATATGTGCCAAGTACTGAAATAGTACGCAAGGAAATGAAAATAAAAGTTGTTGAAGGCCCGAAGAGCCCAAGTTTTGTCCAAATTAGAGGCTCATAGGTGTCGTAGTCATTCAATTGCAGTTAATTAAACTCGGGTGACGTTTATATACCAGAATATCTTGTACCTGAAGAGTTCAAGTGACATAAGTAAATGTTTGATACATGCAAAAAGAAGGCTTGTAGCCCCAAAGATGCCTCGACTTTTTTGGGCTTGCAATATACAAAGCCCCATAGCGTGAATGCATCTAACAAGTAGAAATAAGGTCAATGAAATCAATTTCTATTCAATGTAAGGGTTGAACGCATATTTCAGAATATTATCTACTTATGCAAGTTTATTTCTATCATCTTATCTATCAATTTATGAGCAAGCATCTAATTAATGCAAGTCCTGAAAGACCAATCGCCGAAAATAAAAGATAACTGCATAAAGATAGAAGATCC
Organism: Apium graveolens; assembly: GCF_009905375.1. Taxonomy (NCBI): domain Eukaryota; kingdom Viridiplantae; phylum Streptophyta; class Magnoliopsida; order Apiales; family Apiaceae; genus Apium; species Apium graveolens. The sequence continues at coordinate 169,537,765 of NC_133649.1, forward strand.
CGAAAGATCACTAGTAGAGTCCTGAAGGACAATTAGGATACACACTGAAAATGTTCAAAGTCCATGAAGGACCGAAAGCCATAGCAGGCATATGAAGCCATGCAAGGCCGCGATGGTCACTCATCAGAAGACCTTATAGCCTCGACACGCACAAACTCAAATTATGAGTTGATAACATGGATATGGGTAAAATACAATTAGGCTTGAAACCCAACAACGCCCAAGTAGCGCCATTCCTAACCGTTGTTACAATACCGTCTTACCCCCGCCTAGGATTCATGATCGAATGAAGGTACCCTTTTCTTATTAAAAGAAAAAAAGAGAAATAAAATTAAGTTAAAGCTCAACCAATACCCAAGAGGTAGAATTTCTCCTCGTGTTCAACAATATGCCTCCTAGGCGGGGGTAACCCACGCCTAGGAAGGCTTTAGCCAAGAAAGCATTCGAGTAAAGCTCAGAAAGCAAGGTTTCTATACGTGTTTTTCAACATACCTCCTAGGCAGGGGTAACCCACGCCTAGGAAGGATTCATCCACGAAAGCCTTCTTTCAACGCTAGGAAAACAAAAATTTTGGGTGTGTTTGCCACCTTGCCTCCTAGGAGGGGGTAATCCGTGTTTAGGATTGATGGATCGGCTCCAACTACGCCAGTGAGATATTATTCATAGGCTTAAAAAAAAGTTGTTTCATAGGCGGGGGAAATCCACGCCTAGGATGGAGTTGCACAATCAAATTATTTTATGAATATTTTATTCAGAAAATAGAAAAAGAAAAAGGGAGGAAATAATTATTAGATTATTAGAAAAAAGGAAGATAAAATTCTCAAAATAAAGAATATTATTTAATGCACAAATGCATAAATTAATGTCTGATGACAACAAAAAATTACGAGTAAATTCGTAATTTGATATATAAATTCCTTAAAAATTAAGGAATTTAAAAACAGAACTAATTGGAAATAATAGAAAAATAATTTTTAATATTATTTCCTATCCAGTTAGTTATATTATGCATGGTTGCACAAAATAAGTATGTCCGCTGGCACAATAAATTATGATAAGAGTTCATAATTTTACAAAAAAAAAGAAAAAAGAAATAGAAAAAAGGAGGTGATAAAAAAAGGATAAAAAATGATTAAAAAATTGATGAAGAAAAAGATAAAAAATTGATGAAGAAAAAGACAAAAAAAAAAATTGATGAAGAAAAACAAAAAAAATACAAAACAACAACGCCAACCATGCTACCTTTCTAGGCGTGGATACACAAGGACCTCCTAGTAGGGGGTAACCCAGGCCTAGGATGGTGGTGCCCCTGAGCCTATTTTTTAATTTTTTTATTAATTAAAAAAATGGGCAATATGAAAGTATGATTAAAAAAATTCTGAATATTAGAAAAAAAAATACCCGTTGGTAAAAAATAATTTCTAAAATATTAGGAAAAAAACCCGTTGGTATAAAATAATTCCTAAAATTTTAGAAAAAAATACCCGTTGGTATAAAATAATTTCTAAAATATTAGAAAAAAATCAAGAACATTATCTGGAGGTATGGAACAATTCCTAAAATATTAAGATAATTTACGGAAAATACCGAGAGGTACGAAAAAAATTCCTAAAATATTAGGGAAAATTACGGAAAGTACCGAGAGGTACGGAAAAAATTTCTAAAATATTAGGAAAAATTACGGAAAATACCCAAGGTAGGGAAAAATTCCTAAAACTTTAGAAAAATTATTTGTGAGTACATAAAAAATTCCTAAAATATTAGGAAAAATTATGGAAAATACCGAATGTAGGGAAAAATTCCTAAAAAATTAGTAAAAATATTTGTGAGTACATAAAAAATTTCAAAAATATTAGGAAAAATTAAGAAAAATACCCAGGATAAGGAAAAATTCCTAAAAATTTAGGAAAAGTATTTATGAGTACATGAAAAATTCCTAAATTATTAGAAAATTTTGAAAAAATTATTTGGAGACACGAAAAAGTCCCGAAAAAATAAGTGAAAATCCTAGAAAATTCCTAAAAATAGGAGTAGGTACGAAAACATATATGGAAAATTATAAAAAATCTCCTAAAAATATATGCTGAAGAATCGAGTAAGGAAAATCATTGTAAATGTGTAGGCCGCTACACACTTTACGATAAACCTGATAACCAAGAAAGGTAAAAACTTCAACTTCTGCAAAACCTTCGCAAGGTTTCGCAAAAGTTGGGGGCAAATGATATGGGCTTAAAATTAGCCTAGAAATATAATTAATGTCCAATTAATTAGACCTGATACGGTCCAATAACGAAGCCCAATTAATGAGGCCCAAAGCCCTGATTATTTATTAATTTTATAATTAATAAATAGGGAGGATTACCAGGTCATTAAATGAGTCCTAACAATGATATAATTCTATAAAAGATAGCCTCAAAATCACTTACACCAATTAGGAGTCTGATTCCTTTATTCTAGGACTTCAAAGTCTATCCAAGGACTGAGAACTTGTTCAACAAGTTTCCTAACTCTAGTCCAATTCAAGGACTCTCAACATCTATATAAAGGGGCTCACCCCATCAATCAGAACTACGTTTTTTGGCTTGATTCTCTAATTCACAGAGATACGTAGGCATCTCGTAAAGGCGGAGTTAAGCTACGAAATATGAGAGCATCCATTAAAGGCCTTGAGCTCCAGAACCCTAGCAATAAATACAACAATTAATATACCTTAGTTTTTTATACATAACATGAAGATTCTTAAATATCCAAAATTAAGAATTGGAATCAATAATTTTGCAGTACATTGATGGGACCATGCGTCCTATCGTAGAAGATTGGAAATCTGGACATATGGTTTTTTTAGAAGATTTTGGAAAATTTGGAACATTGAAATTAATGTGACTAATGGAAAGAGAAGGTTCTCGGCTGATTGGAATAATTTTATGCGGGATAACAGACTGAAAGTGAACGATGTAGTCATTCTTAGTTTGCTTGCAGATGCGGTAACTTTTGACATAGTAGTTGTTGAGTAGTATCTGGTAAACCTTGATTTTATTCTGAGATTTATTCGATTTTATGTAGCTGAGAAACAATCCAAGCTGACATTCCTCTTGTTTAATTTTAAAGAGGTGGATTATGTTTTATAAAAAGGATTTAAAAAAATCTGTAAAAAGGATTTTGATGTTTGTCTGATATAGCTTTAGTTTTACATGTTATTGTTCTTGAAGTTAGTCCCCTGGCTTTAGTGGATTTTAGTATTGCAATTGAAATTGTCTGATACAATGGCTTTATGGAGTTTTGAGCAAACTACATTTTTGTGTTTTGTATTAGCTATTAGATCTTTTAATGTAAATTAGTTTTTTCAGTTTTTTGGATAAAAATATACGTCACTTTGTTTGTATGCAGGTCTGGAAACCAACACACAACTCAGGACTTGAAGTTAGCACAAGTGCAAACAAAGTAAGTACAAAGAGGAGAAAAACATTATTTTTCAAAGCATTGTGTGTGAAAATACTATTCTGCAGAAATTAATTGAAGATAATCTATTAGTTTTTTGCATAAATAATCTTACAAATTTCAATTTAATTTTATATTAGTTTGATGATACACCCTACAATTTGTTGCTACAAATCTAGAAAACAGTTTATTAAGCGAATTAGTTTGAAACAATTCAACTTTTAACTTCATGATAGATTCGTAAAAACCCATGATAAAATAGAAAATTATAAATAGTTAGAGTATTATTACGTTTGTGTAGTGGTTGCTAACTGTTTGTGGATAGATGTGGTTTTTTGTGAAAGGATGAACATGATTTATATATGTGAATGAGACATAACTAGTGGAAGGAATTAATTTATATATCGAAAAATCAGCACTTAATAACAGTTTCCATGATTCAATCAATAAATCAGTGATTTTGTAATCATAAAACAATCAATTATAGCATGAATTATGGACATGTATGATATTATTTCGATTATTGATTCTGTAAATTAGAAAAAGAATCAATTAGAACTATATCTATATCTATATTTTTGCAAGGGTGTAATTTGCTAATAAAATTTGTATATGCCTATTAACTCTTATTGATTCATGTAATATATCGACAAATCAGCACTTAAAAACGGTTTCCATGATTCAAAAAATAAATCAGTGATTTTGTAATCATAAAACAATCAATTATAGCATGAATTATGGACATGTATGATATTATTTCGATTATTTATTCTCTAAATCATAAAAAGAATCAATTAAAATTATATCTAAATCTATATTTTTGCAGGGTGTAATTTGCTACTAAATATTTTATATGCCTATTAACTCTTATTTTTATTGTAATATATTAATCGTTACCAAATTATTGTTGAGGATATTAAATCTTAATAAAAATGTTGAACGTAATATATATGGAGTATTGTGTTTAGGATATTAGTTTTTAAGGAATTAAAAAAAATGTAAAACAAATAAACATATTAAATGATTAATTGGTAAATTTTCTTTTATAAAAGTAAATTATTATTTTTATCGATGCATTGATATAACTGGAACAATTCAGTTTCCATCCTCATAACTATGAAGTTCAAGATTAAATATTTAAATAAACATTCTAATATGTCATCCAAATCAATATCAACAAAAAATTACTTATGTAGTGTGAAGTGTGCCGAGGATATTTTCATAGTATCAGCGATTGAGACATTACTAAATTATTTATTGGAGGGCAAATAAATATCATGTTTCATAATAAAACATTCAACACACAAAATATAATGCTTGGTTGCAAAAGATTCATCACTGAAATAAATAGAATTAAAATTTAAGATGAAAAGGTTGAGAGAAGGGAATTGTTATGTGTGCTCATTGACGGGCAAGTTGTAGAAAACTTCTTCGAAAATGACATTTGCAGTCACATTTGTTGATCCTCCAGTTTCACTATCAATCAGAAGATGTAAACCAGATGGAGAAGTGACCCTTGAAACAACAACAAATAGCTGACCGTGCGTAAAAACCGACCTCGATAAGTATAATCCAACTTTGTTTAATGATTGACCTTGACTTTTCTTTATGGTCATGGAAAAACAAGGTTGTACTGGAAATTGAACCCTCTTGAACTCAAAAGGCCAGTTTGTGTCTGTTGGAACCATCTCAATCCTTGGTATGGTGTGGATAGTACCAACCTGCGAATCAGTAAGAACCTCACGAATTATACTGTTGGGTAGACATTTCTTAAAAATAATTCTTGTACCATTGCAGAGACCCATAATTTGATTCAAATTTATCATCAGCATAATTACATAACCAACCTTAATCTTGAGATCATGTCTAGGAAGGTAGGGCATGTTTATGGAAATTAGATATTCGACCGGAAAAACAGATCCAAAGTCATTATCATGTCCACTATTGTCACAAAGTGAATCTTGACTAAGATAAGTATGTGTCAGTACCTGGAATGAGATAAAGAATGTAAGAGTTTATATCACTAACAATGGCATTGGTTGGCGTGAGAATAGATGTTTCCTTCAAATAATCAGAATTTTTAATGTATTTTGCAATATCTGGATAAATTGTGTTGATAATATGCTTGATTGGCTTGTTTTGTGATCGTATGATAAATTTTTCCAGAATGGAAACATCGGGATCATGAACCATATCATCAGGATGAATATTAGGCAGTGTACCATCCCCAACATCAAGTACCCATTTGCTAAATTCCGCAATTTTTTTGTTCTTATCCTCTGTACTTCCAGAAGTGAGCCTCATATTTTTCTCCAACAAAAAAACTTGACAGTGTTGCCACAACTTGGAACTATTCAATGAAGCACCGACAATTTGTGCTCTGCGGGCTTTGGGTATAACTGGAAGAATCTGGAAAAAAATCTCCACCAAAAACTTTGGTTATACCACCAAAGGGTAAACCAGCTCTAAGAGGATCAACAGAAGACATTATTTCTCTTAACATTCGATCAACACTTTCAAATAAATGACGATGTTGCATTGGCGTTTCATCCCATATGATGAGACTGGTCTTCTTAATTAATTCTCCAAGCTTCGTTCTATGTTTAATACCTGCAACTGAGCATTGGTGAAATGTGAAATCTGGAATGAACGGTTTTGCCTCCTAGAAGAAGTGTTGTTGTAATTCTAGAGGAGGCCACGGGAAGCACAATACTTCCTAAACTACGAAGTTTACAATAGAGTGTTTTCCAAAGAAATGTCTTCCATACGCCTGAACCATATACAAAAAATGCCACCAGCCTTATTTTCGACGCTGTTAATAATAGAAGTATACGCCTTATGTTGGTCTTCATTTAAACTTGTAAACAGCTTGTCATGCTCCTCTCGCCGCTGATCTCAGTTATAACCAAGCTCTTCAGAAATTAGCCTGTTCTTTAATTCATGTAAAAAGCTGGGATCAGGAACATGAAGTGTGGTGAAATCCTTGAGGCTCTTCCCAACATCATTGAACAGTATTTCTATCTCTGCACAAAATTGTATATAGATAAATAAGAAGTCAATAATTAGATAAGTAAGATACAAATGTAGATTACTTAAGTATTAGATGCATGAAATTCTATAAAGGTGTCGACAAATCAGTAAGGTACATGATTCATTGTTGCAGGCATTAATTTAATTTTTTAAATTCATGCTAAAAATAAGAATTATGTGCCATGGCAAAAGATTCCGTTGTGGCAATATAGGAGAGGACAAATACCATAAAGGTAGGTAATGACAATAAGAAAGTAATAGTCTAATTTAATTTGGAGAGGATAGCCTAAGTATATACTACAAAAGTATATAGTCTATGTATTATACCAGTGACATGTCATGTGAATTCTCTAATTTAAATTGGAGGGGATAGCCTGGTTCAATCTACCTAACATAAAGGCAGGTAATGTTTGATTATTAGATGCAACTACTACCCACGCATGACTATAATATTGATGCAGTTTGATTATTATGAGAAAGCATTATACTTAAAACTAAGAGTGAGACACTGCACTAAAATTAGACTTTGAATCTTTAGTTTTATCTATTTTTATTATCACTTTGGTTTTTTTACACCTAATTAGAGGAGTTCTCTTTGTTAATTTTTTTTGTTTTTGTTTATATATATTGGTTTGTAATTACTGTCAAGTTTTAAATTAATTTTATATTAGTTTTGATGATACACCATACAATTTATTTTTTTATAGAGTTTTTTTTTGCCAATCATATGCCACTACCCCAAATGCATTCCACAAAAAAGACTGGATACAATCATAACAGTAAGCGAGCACAAAATTATCTAGATTGAACACATGGGTTAGCTATATATTCTTCAACGCCTCTGGGAAATAATAAGATGTTGCTAGTCCCTAACAATGCAACAATAATTACAGAATGGGGGTTGAATGGAATTCTTAAACCTTTTTCAGAAATATAAAATGTTCTAACTTAAAATATATATGACAGTGTTTTGATTTGCAAAGTGTGGAATAACAAGTTAAATATGAATCAAAACACAACGTAATAAAAACATAAATCTTTAAAAATTTCTGGTGGATTAGAAAGTATCCACCAGATATATATATATATATATATATATATATATATATATATATATATATATATATATACCGAGAGAACTCTGTGAAGCTTGAATAGCTCACAGCTGCTTACAAAATAAGAACAACTAAACTTACAGAGAAATGCTAAGAATTCAGCTTACAAATGTTTCTCTGAGATTTTACTTGCTTAGTCTTCTTGTTGTTCTAATTGCTACTCTTGATTTATATATCACCAAGATTACACAGTAATAAGACAAGATAATAAAAATAAAACCTATCAAGTCCAATACTATGCTGCTTCATTACTCTGTTCCAGCATCTTTGAATATCTTCATAATAGCATGGAAATGGTAATGGTTCTTTGTTCTCAAAAACCCAGTTGAATAGGCTTCCACATTCCTTTTGCATACACTCGATGCATGTGACTGTATTGTCACTGTCAACAGATATTTGAATTGATTATCCGTCGGGTACATGATTATCCGTCGGGTTGCCTTGTTGATCATTCGTCGAGTAGCATTGTTGATCATCCGTCGAGTAGCTTTCTAGCACTTGACTTGATTTCATTTATGTAGAATTACAAGACATCATCTATGTACAATTAATTAACCTATTCTGCATATCTAATTAAAGTCAATATGACTTATATGCTACTACAGAATCTAAACAAAGGTGTTTGTAGAAATGTGCTACATGACTTATGTGACGCCCTCAATCTCGGGGTTAGGAAATGAGGACTCACACACCTTTAATCTAATAATTAAATAAGCATAAACCCCGATTAACTACTAACAGGATCAACAAGATAAAGTATGAGACAAGATTACAACTACCAATCATAAAATATAACTTACAACCCCAAAATATTATTAAATACACAGTATCGATTCCGGCTGGGAACCGACAGATAACCCATTGTATCTTTACAGATTTCCTTCTAGGCGCGTGCTCACCACTACCTGCTCTGGCAACCGGAAGCCCTCAACACGGTAGGGACCACTAGGTACGCTCTTACGAGTAGTGCGCCTAAGCCTGACCATCTTCTTGCTTAACTGCCATGGTTAGATTAAAACAAAATATATGAGTATAAAACTCAGCAAGTAACTATAAAGCAGTTCTACGATATCAATTCACAATATACTTTACCAAACTCAGGGCATTCTACTTTATTTATTCTAGGTGGCAGATTTCCAGCTTTTGGGTTAAGGAAAGGTTTTGAAGGAACAATATGGAGCTTTTAAGGAACAAGGCTCAACGTAGGACGAAAGACGACATTCATCACAAATTATTATAGGATCAGAATAGATCTTTCAGAAAGTGGAAAGCAATAACATTTTATTATATAGAATCAATCATATGATCAACAGATTTAAGAATCAGGGTTCTCGAGCTTTAAGCTTCACATTAACATAATCAACTCTTTTCAAAACAATATAAACCATTTTCATTTTCAAGAATCAATTTACTGAACATAAAGCTTCAGTTCCCTTTTAAATAATCATTTAGAACCCTTGATTGGATCACTTTATCACTTTATCTTTCCATTTCACTATAATACGGGTGATTAGCCCGTACCGACCTCCATCCGGTCTTTAAGGTACCAATCGGCATAATTTCAGCCTTAAGTTGGACTAGCCCCGCCAGCCTCTTACCATGACTGGACTAGTCCCACTAGCCTCTTACGTCCCAATCCAATCCATCAGGAATTCGTTTGGAAAACCTTGAGTTGGAAAAACAAATAGGTTTTCTAAAATTCATTTTATCATTACCAAGAATATGAAATCATTCAGACTCTTTCGAGTCGAAACTCATTCTTAAGTCAGATTTTAAGAAAAACACAGTTCAGGGAGTGATTCACGGATAAACAAGGAACAAAATCTGTTTAGGGATCAATAGAGTGATCAGGACATAAGGTATCATTAAACAAGGTTCACAAGGATAATGATAGGGATCAATATAATTCATGGCTTAATAAATAACTTGAACAGAAAGGACATATTATCAAAGGGGTTAAATCAGTAAGCTTAACAATAACAGTTTATCAAGATCAAAGGCAGGGTATCTCAAATCAATATCAGGTTTTTACTCATTAAACAGTTCAATACTCTACATGGTATGAACAATATTCTCTTTATAATCATTTACCCAAGTACTCAGAGTTATTTGCCTGAATTTGCTTTCCTGAAGGTTGAACTACAGCCACCTAGTATACCCTTTCCTTTCCTATCCTGAATGCCCTCACGCTCTGAATCTACAATAAAACCAAAACCTTAATCAGTTTCTCAACTCTCGTTCCCGGAACGATCACTCAATTACGATAGCTCGATTATACTCTTGACTCAAATATACGAGTATAGCTTATACACATAAGCACATAGCACATTCTTTACTCATAGCCTTATATCACTTTACATATACTCGCTAAACCTTGATTTTTTCCCAAATCAAATATTTATAACTCGTATAAACACACAATGACATGCACAACTATTACTTATAGCTTTTAACCCCAATTAACTCAATTCCCTTTCTCTTTATCCATAATTCGAACCAAAACACAATCAAACAAGCAAAATTCAAAGGTTTTCACAAATAAACACTTAATCATTCTATCATTTACCAAAAATCAGATTTTTGACTTTGAATTTCTTTGGCCTATTCAGCCTTAACCACAATCACAATCAAACCAAAACATGCATTAACAATTCCTCTTTTAAATCAACATGCAAACTTATTACTTTCTAGTTAAACCTTAATTATACCAAAATTCAGTCACAAAAATCAATTCTTCTTTTTATTAACACAAGGTCGAACCAAAACCTTCACCATGCATTCCCAAATTTTGCATCCAAACAAATGTACAAGTCCAATTCTCATAGAATCTTAGTTAACAGACTTAAATCACAAAAGAACATAGCCCTTTTTGGTACATGCAAACATTATGAAATCTTATCATCCAATCTTTACTAATTTCCAAGAATGAACATTAACAAGTCATGATCATTACTAAAAATCATTTTTGATCTTTTAAAACCAAGATCCCATTCGGGTTTTTACAACAAAAAAACAACACATGCAAATGATTTTCTTAATCCTTAAATCACAAACCAACCCATAATCAAATCATCAAATCAACAACTCATTCATTGTAACAAAATCAACATGATTTTCTAAAATTAGTAAGGGCCATTCGGCCTTGCCTCAAGAAAACACACATGAAACTCAACTTCTAAACTTTTGCATCTTTAACCCTACTAATCTCTTAACCTCAAACTAAATTAACATTACAACCAACAAGAATCAATTTATCAACTTGTAAACTACAAAACCATTCGGCCTTTTTATCATAATACCACATGCAAACACAAATATTTGATTTAAAGATTCTAGAGCTCAGTTTTTAACATCATTGCTCACCACCGGTTCACCGGAGTTCATCACCGGTGGCGGTGGTTCCTCAGTGGTGCCCCATTTCGGGGTTTCCAACCTTGAAACCTCCGATTTATGCACACACAAGTCACATGCAAGACTCACTTGGCTTTGAAAATCATTTTTCAATCATAAAATCACCTCCTTAAGCACATATTAGACCATATATACATACGTACACACGCATCAAGCATGAATACACACACACACATACATCGAGCTTGCATGCAACAAGATATTCACACATGCACACTCCAATAACCACTTATATGTGTTTAACAAGAGATTTTGAGAAGGATTGGTGAGAGTTATCAAAGAAACAAGTAGTTTACCAAGAGAAAAGAAGAAGAACCGAGAGAGAGAGAGAGAGAGTAGCCGAGAGAGAGTGTGAGAAAGAAAGAGAGAAGAGAGATTGAGGTGCTCGGGTAAAAAAGAAGAAGAGGGGGATGAGCTTGTACACACTCAAGATCAAGGGTAATTTAGTACATTACTAATTCCCTTTTATAAAGTGATTTTCCTTTCTCTTTTTACTCCCATAGATTATTGGTGGAAAAATAAATATATCTCTCTCAAAAAGTTGGAAATTATAGCGATTGACGATTTAAAACGTAGATCTCGAAATTAGCTTTCCAACCATTACTCATAATAAGATTTTGAGCGTATGGTTGATTTTATATAATTTTCGCAAGCTCACTTTAATAATAACATTTTCCACAAAAAAATCAATTTAAAATGCAAAGACTGCCAAATAAATCCATTCATTATTTTTAAAAAGTCACTAGGACTATTACGAAGATAAAAAAACAATTCCCATATTTTTATCTTACTCAGATAATTTTATAAAAATGCGCGAAGGTTAAATAAACGTTTATTTAAATCAATTAGTTCCTTTAAATTCATAAAAATGTCACAAAGCACATAGTCATGCACACAGACAAGCAATCACACATATACCATCACATAACGACTCAGGTCTGATCATAGAATTTATTCTTCTTTAATCTTTATCCTTTTTTACGCGTATCGGGTCACGTTCAGCCTGACGGCCCGACACTCAGCGTTTCAATTACGCTTCTCATTATCATTATCAATCGACACGTCACTGAGGATGAAATACTTTATTCATTTCACTCAATCACACATAATTCAAATTTTATATTCTTTATCTCCTTATTAGGACGGGTTCCGTTCTACCTGACGGCCCGACGACACAGCTTAACTCCTAAGCTGACTCTTTAAATTGGAACGTTTTTACTTACGCTCCTAAATTCTAATATACAGAAAAGACAATTAATCAGCACTTAGTCACATAATTATAATCACATCATATAGGGCATACTTTATTGACTTAAATACGTCGAAAAATTTTCAGTCGTCACAATCGACCCTCCTTAAAAGAATTCTGTCACCAGAATCTAATCTAAGCAAATAGATGGGGATACTTTTCTTTCATTTCTCTTTCTAATTCCCAAGTCGATTCTTCAACTAATGGATTTCTCCACAACACTCTAACTAGAGGTACAACTTTATTTCTGAGCGTCCTCTCTTTCGGTCCAAAATTCGAACTGGCTGTTTCACATAAGACAAATCTGGTTGGATTTCCACTGGTTCCAACTTGATCACATGGCTCGCATCGGCATTATACTTCTTCAGAAGAGATACATGAAATACATTGTGCAGATGTTGCATTTGTGGAGGTAGCGCCAACTAATATGCCACCTTCCCAACTCGACACAATACTTCAAATGGTCCGATATACCTAGGACTCAACTTTCCTTTCTTTCCGAATCGGGTTAAACCTTTCCAAGGAGATATCTTTAACAAGACTTTGTCTCCAGATTCGAATTGCACATCTTTTCGTTCTTGATTTGCATACTTTGCTTGTCGATCTTGAGCTGCAATTAACTCTTTCGAATCATTTCTACATTTTCCTTCGTTTGTTGAACTAGCTCTGGCCCAATTAATTTGCGCTCACCAACTTTGTCCCAATATGTAGGGGACCTACACTTTCTTCCATACAACGCTTCATAAGGCGGCATGCCAATACTCGCGTGATAACTGTTGTTGTAGGAAAACTCAATTAACGGCAAATGATCGTCCCAATTTCCTTTGAAATCTATTACGCAGGTTCGCAACATATCTTCAATTATCTGAATTGTCCTTTCACTTTGTCCATCTGTCTGCGGATGATATGTCGTACTCATTTTCAACTTAGTTCCCAAATGATCATGGAATTGTCGCCAAAATCTCGAGTTAAACCTTGGATCTCTATCAGATACGATAGATACAGGAACTCCATGACGCATCACAATCTCATCCAAATACAATTTGACCAATTTTTCCAACGAAAACCTTTCATTTATCGGCAAAAATGTGCTGACTTCGTCAACCGATCGATTACCACCCAAATCGCATCATGATTTGACTTGGTTTTAGGTAATCTTACCACGAAATCCATCGCTATATGTTCCCATTTCCATTCAGGTATATCCAGTGGCTGAAGCAATCCGCTCGGCCTTTGATATTCCGCTTTGACTCTTTGGCACGTATAACATTTACTTATCCATTCCGCAATTTCCTTTTTCATGTTTGGCCACCAATAACTTTCATTTAAATCCTGGTACATTTTCGTACTTCGAGGGTGAATTGAAAATCTCGAGTTATGCACTTCTTGTAAAATCTCGTGCTTTAGCTCCATGACATTAGGTATCCAAATACGTGAGTTAACACGGTATATTCCTTTTCTAACCTTTTGAGCTTTAATTTCTTCTCCCGTCAACTTATCCTTTTCGCGATTCATTACTTGCTCTTGACAACATCGAATCTTTTCCAAAATTTCAGGTTGAAATGACATTGCATAAATAGCTTCACCTCCAAATTCTGAAGTCTGTACCTCTATTTCCATCTTTTCAAAATCCTGGATCAATTCTTCCGATGACGTTAACATATTCAACTTTTCCTTGCGACTTAGAGCGTCTGCTACCACATTTGCCTTTCCAGGATGATAGTTTATCGCACAATCATAATCTTTGATCAATTCCAACCACCTTCTTTGTCTCATATTCAATTCCTTCTGAGTAAAGATATACTTTAAACTCTTATGATCCGTATAAATCTCGCATTTTCCCCCGTATAAATAATGCCTCCAAATCTTAAGGGCAAACACAATTGCTGCCAATTCCAAATCATGCGTTGGATACTTTTGCTCGTGCGGGTTGAGTTGCCTTGACGCATATGCTATTACCTTCTCGTGTTGCATTAACACACATCCAAGTCCTTTATATGAAGCATCACTGAATATCATAAATTCCCCTTTTTCATCTGGTAACACTAACACTGGGGCGGTTACCAACCTCTTTTTTAACTCTTGAAAACTTTCCTCGCATTTTTCCGACCAGACAAACTTCTCGTTCTTTCTCGTCAACTTCGTTAATGGGACCGTAATCTTAGAAAAATCTTGCACAAACCTCCTGTAATATCCGGCTAATCCCAGAAAACTTCTGACTTCAGTAGGAGTCTTGAGTCTTTCCCAATTCATTACAGCTTCTATCTTGGCTGGGTCCACTTTGATTCCTTCTTTATTAACTACATGACCAAGAAATTGCACTTCCTTTAACCAAAATTCACACTTTGAAAACTTAGCGTACAACTTCTCTTTCCTCAAAATTTCTAAGGAAATCCTCAAATGCTCCTTATGATCTTCTTCCGTCTTGGAGTAAATCAGTATATCGTCGATAAACACAATAACGAACTTATCCAAATATTGCTTGAATACTCTGTTCATAAGATTCATAAATGCAGCTAGTGCATTTGTCAATCCAAACGCCATTACGAAAAACTCATAGTGCCCATATCTCGTTCGGAACGCTGTCTTGGGTATATCTTCCACTTTGATCTTTAACTGATGATACCCAGATCTTAAATCAATCTTGGAGAAACGCGAAGCTCCTTTCAGCTGATCAAACAGGTCATCGATCCGCGGTAGAGGGTATTTATTCTTAATCGTCAATTTATTCAGTTCGCGGTAATCAATGCACAACCTCATACTTCCATCCTTTTTCTTTACAAACAACACCGGTGCGCCCCACGGGGATACACTCGGTCGGATTACTTCTTTATCCAACAATTCTTGCAACTGAGCTGCCAATTTCTTCATTTCAACTGGCACCATACGATAGGGAGCTTTCGACACTAGTTCCGTTCCAGGAGCCAAATCAATCGTGAATTCGATCTCTCTGTCTGGAGGTAGTCCAGGCAATTCACCAGGAAATACATCCGAAAAATCTTTTACTATCAGAATATCCTCGGTCCTTACGGATTCTTTCTCCACATCCATGACATGAGCCAAATAAACTTCACATCCTTGCCTTAATAACCTTCTCGCCTCAATAGCTGATAGGAATTTCTTCTCTTGCCTCTTTCCTTTAAATATCACCTCTTCACCATCCATGGTTCTTAATTTCACCTTCTTACTTTTTGTAATAACCCCAAATTTTGGAATTTTTGAAACCCTTATGAATAGTGCTTTTTGCTGATTATGCTGAATAAGAAAACTTTTCATGCCACACTATGTAGGGGTTCTTTTATTGTTATTCTGATATCGTATTAGTACTCTATATGATAAATAAGTGTATGTAAAGATCGTCAGAATCCAAATCCGAACACTTTGATTTTTCCCGAAAATCCACCAGATACCGAAAGAATTGAGTATAAGGTAACAGGATAAAAAGGATTTAAATTCAAGGATTATAAGAGAGGATCATAAAAGGAATATAATGTATTGAGAAAGGTTAAGGAAACCCAAGTAATAAGATCCCGGGTATGATCCCTCAAGTGATAAACGAAAATGAAAGTTAAGCGAACCGTATAACAGATCAGCGGTCATTAGCCAAGTAATTAGAAGCTAATCAAAGAGGTTAGTGAGGATGATGTCATCAAACCAATAAGAGGAGGACAAGTGGGGGAGGATGACATAACAAGGTGACATAAGCATGACAAAGAAAGGTGTGTTGTTGGTTGATTAAGAACCACACAAAAGTTACCATGGTAAAAAGTAATAAATCAAAACAAAAACACCAAAAACAACCAACCAACCATTCATTTCACCAAAAACACAACTTGACTTCTTTTTCTCCATTGAAGCTATCGGCCTCTTTCTTAAGAAAAGGGAAGTCCAATCTCCTCCACTTGCTAATTTACAACGTAATTATCCTAGCTTCTCCTAGTTAAGTTACATACTTCCTAGGAATCTTAGCTTCAAAATCCTTTCCTAGCATTTCCTATAAATCATTCAAGAAGAGGGTGAATAGTACTTTCTTGAAATTAATTTTTGTGTTCTTGATTTCTTTGAAAGATCAAGCTTGTAGGAGGTTAGATTAAGGCTTCCATGGGCATTCCAAGGATCTTTCATGGATTAAAAGCTTCAAGGAAGGTATAACTCTTCATAATCTTAGTCTTAAGTTTTGTTGTTTAGATTTCCTAATGTTTGGATGATGGGTTAGTGTAATGGGTGTATAATCATGTTTAGAGCTTGTTATGAGTAGTTTAGTTGATGAGAGGCATGATTATTGTGTGTTTAGAGATTGGTTGGTTTTGTGATGTTTTTGGAGTTGGAAATCTTGGTTATTAGTTAATGAACTTAAGTAAACTCTTAGTTCATGATTGAGAAATAAGTATGAATTGGTAATATTGAGTTGTTGGGGCTGTTGTAGTATGGTATAGATGGATTTTGGTTGTATAAATGAATGGTGGTTGATTGGTGGTTGATTGGTGGTTGGTTTGGAGTAGAATAAAAATTGGTAATCGCGTAAACATAGCCGTCGTAATGTCCGATTTACTTTAGACTATTTTTGTTCATAACATCAGGACCCGAGAACTCACTGTTAGGTTTTGACCATTGCCATGATTAGATAGTTCATGTTACGAGCTTCGTTTTGATATGTGGTTCGTTTGAATCCGATGTACGGTTTAGGAGAAACAACCGTTTTAAGTAACGGCGTTTCACGTACCGAACCATTACCCCTCGCCTTACTTTGAAACCTTGGTTAAGGACTTTAAATGACTAATTGGGGTATGAAACAATTATTTTAAGTGGATTAGGCAGTTGGTAAGGTACTCGCGAAAGAATCGCCTTAAAACTCTTAATGGTTAATTTATTAAAAATGGTGGAGCCGAGGGTACTCGAACGACTTAGGTGATTCGTTAAGCGTAGGAGTGACCATAAGCAAACGTTAGGGTTCAATTGGTTAAAGTCTAGTTTCTTAAGCGACTGGGGTCTAATTCCAACATATGTTGTTGTTCATAGGTTATCGGACCCACTCTAAGCTTAAGTCTATCCGGGAGCACTCAGGCAAGTTTTCTACCCGTTATACTGTTGTTGTGATGTATACATATGTATATGTATTATCTTGTGATAGATGCATGATGGTTAATTAGCAAATTCTTGCGATATATTGGAGCATGTGATATGGTATATATGCATGTCTGTTTTGTAATCTTGATATATATCTGTTGATTCAAATGCTTATAGTTGCATAATACCTATGCTAGAGATAAGCAGTAGTTACGTATACCCTTAGTATATGGGACCCAAAGGTGGACATTTTTCTAAAACCGGGAGTCGATGTTTCCGAGTATATTATATATATTTATATATATATATAGATATAGTTTTTAAAACTATGAATCGAATAAGGTTTATTCGATAACTTTATTTTATTAATGAATATTATTTTGAATATTCATTCGAGGGCTTATGACTCCGTTTATTTTATTAATGAATATTATTTTGAATATTCATTCGAGGGCTTATGACTCCGTTTATTTTATTAATGAATATTATTTTGAATATTCATTCGAGAACTTATGACTCCGATTAATTACTAATTATTATTCTTTATTTTATTTAATAATAATGTGTCGATAATCAAACTCACTTTTGATTATTCAAATAAAGATAGTACTTTCGTATAAGTATATCTTTGGTTATTTAATATTAATTGCAAGTATAAGTTTTAAAACTTCTACTTCAATTATTTTTATAAAGATTATTCTTTATGGGAATATTATTTAAATAATAATATTCAGATATTTTCTAATATATTGGGACTGATTTATTTTATTAAATCAGCATCACTCCAAACATTCTTAAAAATGTTTTCGAGTCTTCAAAATGATTTTAAAGGTTAGGGCGGATCCCAAAACTCATTTTTATATTTAAGATCCTCCTTTCGAAGGGGATTTAAATACTCGCTCAAAACCTGAGGGATCCGGCTCTGTGGTATATTTTATATTCGCAACAAGGTTGCTATTTTGATAAAAGAGTTTTTGATTACTTACCCAACACTCGGGAAGTAAAATTCTTAGAACAAGTTAATCCATTAACAGGCATCGCCTGGGAAATATCGGTGAGTTTTCCTTTCCAACTAGATACGACTTCTTGGTGGAGCTGTATCAACAAGTTTCTACTTGGGGAAAGGGGGGACGAGCTTTACGTTTCAGAGTCATGGATTTCATCTGAACTAGGAGTGGCGTAAGTGGTCGAGTAGTGCCGGCCCAGCCTTATTATATTGGCCTAAATGGCCCGGAAGTTCCGCTAAGACGGTCCATTCCTTAGGAGTCCAGTGTTCGGTTGACAAGTAAATCCGACAAGTTCTCCTCTACATGTAGAAAATGGTGGGGTTGCACTACTACGACTGATCATCGTAAGTGGTCTTCCTGGCGCGGAAAACTCCTGTAATGAGTTTATCATCCAATTAGATATTTCTGCAACACTACCCAGAGCACTTCGATAGAAAGGCTACGGTTGGGCGATTGTTGAGTGTTGGCAGGGTCGAGTTTTCAAAATGATGTTTGCATCAAATGAAGTATCTCTTAACTTCATTTTATTTTGATGATATTTTAAAGATTGATTCTATACAAGTTTTTTCTTGTAGCTTAATCTATGGGAGGAACTATTTATACATTGAACGGTGGTAGTTCAAGTAGTATTCAGAAAAGATATAAGTATATTGGAGTATCTTGTAACTTCATCTTTTAAACTTATATCTAGTAAATGATTATCTTGTGCATGTCAAAGATTTTCAGAAAAACGTTGAGACAAGGTTAGATATATGAGATCACCTTGCAACGATATTTTTATACAGTTATAAACTGGAACTCTGTGTATATTATACATGTTAGAGGATTTCAAAGATTGTGAAAAGTATATGTATATATATACTGAATATTTTGTGACTTGGTCGCGTTAAGATATCAACTTGGTTCATTTCTTCTTGACCAAGTCTTTCATGAGTACTATGAGAATGCTCATATATTGTTAATTATTATACATATTATTTCAGTGGGCTTGTTGCTCACCCTTGCTTTTTTCTTTCATCACACAAGATCAGATAGACAAGATGAACAGGACCAAGCTCCTAATTTGCGAGTGGATAGGAAACGTTCTGCAGTTTCCTATAGGCGTTGATATCGCTGTAGCTGAGGTAGGAACTACCAATAGGCTAGGCTTTCAACTTTTGATGTACCAGACTTATGTATCTTTATCAATTGTAATAATGGCAAAGAAATGTAAATTTATTCAGAAACCCTTTTAAGGTGTATTGGCATATAATTTTGGAATAAAATGACTCGTGTTATTTTTGGATATTCATCTCTGAGACTATAACTTGTGGTGTGTGTGTTTATTGTGGGGTCACAGTACAGAGTAGTTGATTGTTTATTAAGATTGGGTGTTATTAAGGGAAATGGAACTCGTGACAACCCGAATCCCCGACCCCGAATTTGGGGGTGTTACACTTTTATATTCTATTTGCGCTTCATGGTTTGACAACCAATCCATTCCTAGAATGATCTCAAATTCTCCTAACTTAAAGGGAATTAAGTCAGCAGAAAAGTGCCGACCTTCTATAGTCACATCACAATCGGGAAAAATCTTATTAACAATAACTTTCTCTTGATTCTCTACCTCTATAATCAAACTAGGTTCCGAGGGTACGTAACACAATTTAACTTATCAAGAATACTTTCAGAAATAAAGGATCTAGTTGCTCCAGAATCCATCAATACTTTTACTTCTACTGAGTTAATAACAAGCATACCTGCTACCACGTCCATATCTTGCACCGCATCTTTCATCGTCATGTTAAAGGTTCCAGCTCTGGGTTGAGCTGACGGTGTTGGGAGAGACGGCGGTCCAGCAATCCTGAGAACATTAGCCTTGAAACAGGTTCCTTGCAATTCCTGGCCATATGGCCCACTTTACACACTTCAAATAAGCCAAATCAGGCTTCCTCGCTCCACTTGGGCATTCTGAAGAGTAATGCCCCTTCTGGTTGCACTTAAAACACGTTACATACAACTTATTACACCTTCCCGGGTGTCTCTTTCCACAATTCTTGTATTCCTGAATTTGAGGTCTGTTGTCTTTCCCCGGTTGTCCAGTTCTCTGGAAACGGTTCTTCTGAGCTCCGTTACCGGGTTTAAACTTCTGAAACTTTTGGTTCTGACCTCCACCATTCTTTCCAAATTTTCCTCTAAACTTTGAACTTCTTTGCTCTTGCTCTGAGCTTTCAAATTTCCTCTTTCTTCCTTCATTTTCTCTTCTTGTAGCTTCCCACTCACCTTCCATTATCATTGCCTTTTGAACCAAAGCAGCATAATTCTTGATCTCCAACAATGCTACTTGACTCCTAATCCACGGTTTAAGTCCCTGTTGGAACCTCTTAGCCTTCTTCGCTTCCGTATTCACGTACTCGGGTACAAATCTAGACAATTCCGAAAACTTCACTTCATATTCCGCTACTGACATATCATCTTGTCTAAGGTCCAGAAATTTCATTTCCAACTGATCTTGCATATAGCTCGGCAAATACTTTTCCAGAAACATCTCAGTGAACTTCTCCCATGTTAAGTCCTTGCCTTCTAACAACGCCTTTGAAGACTCCCACCAGAAACTTGCTTCATCTTTCAAGTAATAACTTGCATACTGAGCCTTCTTGTCGTCCTTAACTTCTGCTAACTCAAAAGCTTTTTCCATTTCTCTCAACCACGACTGCGCTTTAATCGGGTCTGGAAAACCTAAGAACTCTGGGGGATGAACAGATTGAAAGTGTTTGAAATTTCCAACTTTAGGGGCCACATGTTGTTGCAAAAGCTGAGCAAGTCTGCTCATCATGGTGGTTTTTGGGTTTATTTCTGGGTCTTGGGTGGGAATTTCTTCTTCTTGGTGATCTGGTGAGTTGGCCATTTCTTACAAACCTGATTGAGCAATTATTTAGCAATACGATGGCATGGTATATATATAACAACAGTTTCTATAAAAAATCTCTTTTGTGGGTTTTAAGTTTTATCCAATTTGCACATGCAATCCTATTACTTCATAATTCTCGCATCAGTGTTGTTTTATCATGGCACAAGGTAGGGTATTATGAATTTTAAACATGGTCATACGAAAACATGGTTGTATAGAAACATGATATTGAGAACAGTTTATGAGATATTTAAGGTGCACAATGGAAAACAAGACAATGGATTTATTTAAACAAGGGTACATAAAGACTATCACAAGTTCTGAAATAAGGTACAATAATATAGCAGGGTTAAACAGAGGAAAAAAAACTGGAAAATATCCCCCTATCTACCCCTAACTTCTAACAAATACTGCTACAACATAGTTCTGAAATACAACAAGATAAATGAAAAAGGGATCCTGGCATCTGACCAAGTATCCCAAAGCCTACCGGCGCTGAAAAACAACAATCTACGGGCTCAACCAATAGTCCCGTCTAATCATCTAAAATCTCTCTCAACACAACCAACATCTAGCGAATGATCTTATGCAGCCTCCGGGCCTCAGCATCAGCATCACTAGTGGATGGTCCCTCATCCAATCTCCTCCTGGCAACCTGCTCCACCAACTGAATCCTAGCACTCTACTCCTCCATCACTACTGAAGTCCTCTGCCTAGAATCTCGTATCAACCTATCCACCAAAGCTCCCAACTCAGGAATGCGGGAGTAAACAAAGTCTTGATCCTGGGCTAACTTACCACCAACACTGATAGGTACAGTCTTGGGCATCTCAGACTCTGGCTCAGGGGTCTTTGAATCTGGCGTCAAGGGTGAAATCTGCATAGGGATCTCACTACTCTCAGAAGGGTCCTCCTCTGGGTCTGAACTAACATACACAGGCTCCTCTAGAGATGGAGGAATGGGGTCCACTGGGGTACCAGTCAAACTAATCTCTGAGTCTGAGTCAATACCACTACTAGGATCCTGAGAGAAAATACAAAACATCAACCAAGAAACAATGTTAGGGTTAAATAAAGCTTCCAGCTAACTCACACCCTAATTCTAGTTTCCACTCTACTGATACACACTTTCCTTAAACTATACCTAATAGTCTAACTCAACTCTATATGATTCGAACTCTCTCGCGATATAGATATATTCCCAAAATACCCTTTTTATTCCTAACTTGTCTCAGGGACTAGATCATGTAGCTCCGATAACAACTTGTGACGCCCTCAATCTCGCGGTTAGGAAATGAGGACTCACACACCTTTAATCTAATAATTAAATAAGCATAAACCCCGATTAACTACTAACAGGATCAACATGATAAAGTATGAGACAAGATTACAACTACCAATCATAAAATATAACTTACAACCCCAAAATATTATTAAATACACAGTATCGATTCCGGCTGGGAACCGGCAGATAACCCATTATATATTTACAGATTTCCTTCTAGGCGCGTGCTCATTCAAAAATACCACTACCTGCTCTGGCAACCGGAAGCCCTCAACATGGTAAGGACCACCAGGTACGCTCTTACGAGCAGTGCGCCTAAGCCTGACTATCTTCTTGCTTAACTGCCATGATTAGATTAAAACAAAACATATGAGTATAAAACTCAGCAAGTAACTATAAAGCAGTTCTACGATATCAATTCACAATATACTTTACCAAACTCAGGGCATCCTACTTTATTTGTTCTAGGTGGCAGATTTCCAGCTTTTGGGTTAAGGAAAGGTTTTGAAGGAACAATATGGAGCTTTTAAGGAACAAGGCTCAACGTAGGATGAAAGCCGACATTCATCACAGATCATTAAAGGATCAGAATAGATCTTTCAGAAAGAGGAAAGCAACAACATTTTATTATATGGAATCAATCATATGAACAACATGGTATGAACAACATTCTCCTTATAATCATTTACCCAAGTAATCAGAGTTACTTGCCTGAATTTGCTTTCCTGAAGGTTGAACTACTGCCACCTAGTATACCCTTTCCTTTCCTAGGCTGAATGCCCTCACGCTCCGAATCTACAATAAAACCAAAACCTTAATCAGTTTCTCAACTCTCGTTCCTAAAACGATCACTCAATTACGATAGCTCGATTATACTCATGACTCAAATATACGAGTATAGCTTATACACATAAGCACATAGCACATTCTTTACTCATAGCCTTATATCACTTACATACACTCGCTAAACCTTGATTTTTTCCCAAATCAAATATTTATAACTCGTACAAACACATAATGACATGCACAGCTATTACTTATAGCTTTTAACCCCAATTAACTCAATTCCCTTTCTCTTTATCCATAATTCAAACCAAAACACAATCCAACAAGCAAAATTCAAAGGTTTTCACACATAAACACTTAATCATTCTATCATTTACTAAAAATCAGATTTTTGACTTTGAATTTCTTTGGCCTATTCGGCCTTAACCACATTCACAATCAAACCAAAACATGCATTAACAATTCCTCTTTTAAATCAATATGCAAACTTATTACTTTCTAGTTAAACCTTAATTATACCAAAATCAATTCACAAAAATCAATTCTTCTTTTTATTAACACAAGGTCAAACCAAAACCTTCACCATGCATTCCCAAATTTTGCATCCAAACAAATGTACAAGTCTAATTCTCATAGAATCTTAGTTAACATACTTAAATCACAAAAG
Source organism: Apium graveolens (assembly GCF_009905375.1). Classification (NCBI taxonomy): domain Eukaryota; kingdom Viridiplantae; phylum Streptophyta; class Magnoliopsida; order Apiales; family Apiaceae; genus Apium; species Apium graveolens. The sequence continues at coordinate 169,561,710 of NC_133649.1, forward strand.
AACATAGCCCTTTTTTGGTACATGCAAACATTAAGAAATCTTATCATCCAATCTTTACTAATTTCCAAGAATGAACATTAACAAGTCATGATCATTACTAAAAATCATTTTTGATCTTTTAAAACCAAGATCCCATTCGGGTTTTTACAACAAAAAACAACACATGCAAATGATTTTCTTAATCCTTAAATCACAAATCAACCCATAATCAAATCATCAAATCAACAACTCATTCATTGTAAGAAAATCAACATGATTTTCTAAAATTAGTAAGGGCCATTCGGCCTTGCCTCAAGAAAACACACATGAAACTCAACTTCTAAACTTTTGCATCTTTAACCCTACTAATCTCTTAACCTCAAACTAAATTAACATTACAACCAACAAGAATCAATTTATCAACTTGTAAACTACAAAACCATTCGGCCTTTTTATCATAATACTACATGCAAACACAAATATTTGATTTAAAGATTCTAGAGCTCAGTTTTTAACATCATTGCTCACCACCGGTTCACCGGAGTTCATCACCGGTGGCGGTGGTTCCTCAGTGGTGCCCCATTTCGGGGTTTCCAACCTTGAAACCTCCGATTTATGCACACACAAGTCACATGCAAGACTCACTTGGCTTTGAAAATCATTTTTCAATCATAAAATCACCTCCTTAAGCACATATTAGACCATATATACATACATACACACGCATCAAGCATGAATACACACACACACATACATCGAGCTTGCATGCAACAAGATATTCACACATGCACACTCCAATAACCACTTATATGTGTTTAACAAGAGATTTTGAGAAGGATTGGTGAGAGTTATCAAAGAAACAAGTAGTTTACCAAGAGAAAAGAAGAAGAACCGAGAGAGAGAGAGAGAGAGTAGCCGAGAGAGAGTGTGAGAAAGAAAGAGAGAATAGAGATTGAGGTGCTCGGGAAAAAAAGAAGAAGAGGGGGATGAGCTTGTACACACTCAAGATCAAGGGTAATTTAGTACATTACTAATTCCCTTTTATAAAGTGATTTTCCTTTCTCTTTTTACTCCCATAGATTATTGGTGGAAAAATAAATATATCTCTCTCAGAAAGTTGGAAATTATAGCGATTGGCGATTTAAAACGTAGATCTCGAAATTAGATTTTCAACCATTACTCATAATAAGATTTTGAGCGTACGGTTGATTTTATATGATTTTCTCAAGCTCGCCTTAATAATAACATTTTCCACATAAAAATCAATTTAAAATGCAAAGACCGCCAAATAAATCCATTCATCATTTTTAAAAAGGCACTAGGACTATTACGAAGATAACAAAACAATTCCCATATTTTTATCTTACTCAGATAATTTTATAAAAATACGTGAAGGTTAAATAAACCTTTATTTAAATCAATTAGTTCCTTTAAATTCATAAAAATGTCACAAAGCACATAGTCATGCACACAGACAAGCAATCACACATATACCATCACATAACGACTCAGGTCTGATCATAGAATTTATTCTTCCTTAATCTTTATCCCTTTTTACGCGTATCGCGTCACGTTCTGCCTGACGGCCCGACGCTCAGCGTTTCAATTACGCTTCTCATTATCATTATCATTATCAATCAACACGTCACTGATGACGAAATACTTTATTCATTTCACTCAATCACACATAATTCACATTTTATATTCTTTATCTCCTTATTAGGACGGGTTCCGTTCTACCTGACGGCCCGACGACACAGCTTAACTCCTAAGCCGACTCTTTAAATTGGAACAATTTTACATACGCTCCTAAATTCTAATATACAGAAAAGACAATTAATCAGCACTTAGTCACATAATTATAATCACATCATATAAGGCATACTTTATTGACTTAAATACGTCAAAAAATTCTCAGTCGTCATAACTTATTGTTACATAAGCTACTCACTCGATGGATAATAAATCATCATCCGTCGAGACTATATTGAGTCATCCGTCGGGACTATATTCCTTATCCGTCGAGTGCTACATTTTTCACTAAGTTAAATCTACTAAGGTGTTTTGTTAATGAAATCATCAAGTTCACAACATATTCATAACAATCTCCCCCAATTTATGTCTACTAGAATTGTAGCCATAAATTAAGAGAAACTTGATGATAACAAAACACCATAATGGAAGTAGATAAAACTATAAAGTGCTTCAATTTAAGAAAATGTACAAAGATTTTCTCACAGTCATTTTCAAGGTGCTCCTCTAGCCTGAGCAGATTAATCTATTTCCTTGAAGATTTGGATCTCTTTCCAAGCTTTCTGTTGTTTTCTTTTATCTGATTGTGGAGCTGTCTGTGGAATTCCAGTTCATCAGATTCTGAGATATTTAGCATTTCTTGCATTTCCAAAAGAGTCTCATTGCTAGAGATGCTCAATTGGTCTTCTAATCTGAAAAATTTTCTAACTCCTTTGTCATCCATGAATTCCATCAGCCAGTAGGGCCTTAGATGCACTCTACTCCCTGTGTAAGGAATAGTTAGTCTTTGGGAGTGCATCTTTGGCTCTAATACTCCTCAGTTCTTCAATCTTCTTTAGAACAAGTCTTCTAGCTGTCACATTGAATCTAAAGTTCTTCTTGAAGGATGAATAAACCTTTATCAGCACATATTGGCTTTCTTGAAGGATCTTGTGAAGTGGCCACTGTATCTCTTTTCCTCCCTTGTACTTGAATACTAACCTTTCAGGCAGATTCGTGTAAGCATCAATCTCTCTAACTTCTTCCAGTTCATCTAGATAGAGGTTCAAATATGAGAATTCCTTGATGTCACAGATGTACATTATGTCCCTCTTGTTGACTTTGGTTTGAGCTTTGGTTAGGGACTTGGATCTGAGAGTTGATGGCTTCACTTTCTTGACTGCTCTTGTCTTTGTCTTCTTTGGCTTCATGAAGTGAGGTAGATTGAGTTCAGGTATTTCTAGACTATCCCAGTCTATTGGCTCATCCTTTGGAATGATAGGTTCACCATGAAAATTCTTGCATGGATCTATCTTGAATTCTTCATGTATCACAGAGGGCATGGATGTTTGAGTTGTTGTAGAAATAGACTCTATGGGAAAGTACCCTTCCAGCTCCTCATCACTGAAGTCCAACTTTCTCTTTATTCTTTGCTTGTATCTTGGCTTCTTTGTCTGTGGAGGTTCATTTTGGATTACTTGATCTTGAGATTCAACTATTTAAGATGGTTGTGCAGAAACTTGTTGTGTAGGTTTCACAGCTTGTAGCTTGGCCAAGATAGCAGCTTGCTCCTTCTTTTGTTTGACCTTTTTAGCATCTAGAGCAGCTTGCTTCTTTTCTTTCTTCAATCTTGCCTTTTCTTCTCTCTTTGCTTCAGCAAATTGAGGGTATCCAACCACCACACAAATTTCCTTACCATTCCTGAAAACTTTAGCAATTCTTCTTTTCAATGCTGAATCAGTTGGATCTTTGTAGAATGCTATAGACTTGGCCAACAGCTTCTTTTCATCAGGCTTTGGTGTCTCATACACTGTGTCCAAGGGGTTCTTTAGTGAAGATTTTGGATAGTTCACCCTTGGCTTCAAAATTAGCTTAGCCTTTGGAGATTTGATGCAGGATGGTTGTCCTCTTTCCAGATTCTTCATGCTCATTTCATTCACAGATATTTGCCTGACTTGAGAGTGATAAATGGCTGATTTTTCTGGCTTCTTTACTAACCCAAATCTCTTTTGTATATCCTCATCAATTTTCTCCCAGTTGATTCGACTCAACTGCTTCTTCTCAGCTGCTCTCAATGTGGCTGCTGCTTCATTTATTAGATCAATACTGTTAGTTGTTGGTGGCTTGGTGAAAGTAATTATAGGCACAATTACTTTACTGACTTGAATGTTAAGCTGTTTCTCCCCCTCACTTGATCCTTTCTCCCCTTTTTGGTATCATCAAGTTGTATGGGAGGGAATTGAGCTGCCACCAATTGTTGGAGTAATACAGTTTGAGCTTCTTGATTGTTTAGTATCTTGGCCATTGACTTCTCTTCAGTAGATAGTCTTGAGTCCATGGCCTCAACTTTCCTCTTTAGATCAGCCTCCTTCCTTAATTTGTGAGCAATTTCAGTCATGGTAGTTGCAGGGATTCTAGCATCCATCCTTTCTATAACATCCTGCTTGACTTCAAAAATTTCCTACTTGATGGCAACCACACTCTGACTGTGTTGGAGGGCTTGAATCTTATGTAGCTGGAGTGCTTCAAGATGTGCTTTGAGTAGTTGCTTTGTGCTAGCATTGGAAGATGCCTGAATGGCTGCTTGAGTGTCATGAATCAGCTTGAAAAGTGTTGATAGGAGATGTGAGTAGAAGCATTCTTTTGTGAGCATCCAGGCAGGAGTATCTGCATCTCCCCTATGTACATGTACCTTCCTCATCATCACCACCATCATCCCAAAAAAAAGTCTCATCTAGTTCCAAATCACTGCCAATGTTGGAAGGCATAGCAGTGATTGCATCCTTTGCTCTTTGTAAAGATTATGTTGTATGCACCAAGTTTAGCAATCTTTCAGCCTCCTCATTGCCCTGTATAGCTAGAGTTTGGTAAGCTGTCATAGGGTGAGTAAATGTCTCAGCATCCAGGGAAATGGAACCTATAACAGCTTGATATTCTAGCTAAAATAGCCTTTTCCTTTCTATAACATTGACACTCATTAACTCACTTGCAATGCTTTCCACCCTTATCACTCTTGTACCGTCATTTCTCTCTTGATCTCTCTTTTGTTGCATCAAGGTATCACCTTGGCTCCCCACCCTCACACCCTCACCTTCACCATCTAAGGTGGGACTCCTCACACTCACTTTTGCCAATCCTGAAGAAATAGATTGCATTTGTTCACTCTTTTCCTCTCCTTTTTCCTTGGAGCAACTCAGACTCTCACTCATTTCACTCCCTTCCCTCAATCCTAAGAGTGATTGCACTACCACTAAGTCTTCTGCACTTGTGATAATTGATGAAATTTGAAGCTGTGCAGAGACACTCGACGGATAAGGGATATCCGTCGGGTTAGCAGTTTGACTATCTGATGGATAACTGCTGTTAAGCTTATCCGTCGGGATACAATCATTACTCGACGGATGAACAATATCCATCGAGAGAGTAGAAATAAATGAGTTTAGAGTGGAGACTATTGTAGACTCTGTGCAGATTGATGAAAATTTTGGCACAGATGTCTCAATAGTCTCAAAAAGAAATGGCAAGTGAGCCAACAAATCATCTAAGAGATGATGCTCACTTGCTTGGAGTTTTGGCTTCTCCAAGAGAGTTAAAGATGGAAAATTTGGTAGTGATGTGTTTATCATGTCAACATCCAAGGAGTGTGTGGGAGAGTTTGGTGTTTCAGGGGCTTCAATTGTTAGAGATTTTGGCTGTGACTCCACATTTGTTGGAGCCACATCAAACTGACTTTGAGAAGGTGCAGTGACTGTGTCTTTAGCACCAGTTTGCACAGTGTATGAACCATGTGTATCCCCAATGGTCTTTGGTTTCTTCTTTCTAGTATAGGTTTTGGGTGAGCTTGTGTCCCTTACCCTTTTGGCCTGTGCTCTTGGTTGAGAGCTTTGTTCAATAGTCACATCCTTTTGGGAGGATGCCACTAGCAATGAGCTTATATCCTTATTAAGCACTACAGTTTGTTGGGAAACTGCAGTGTGGCTAGGTTGGGAAACACTCACCTCTCCAACCTTATTCTTAGGGTTTCTTTGATGTTCACCCTGTCCCTCACCTTTCTTACCAACCTTCACACTCCCCTCTTTTGGTTTGGTGGATTTTACAACTGGCATCTTTTGGGAGACACCAGAGGGGGCTTTCTTTGTCTTGGTATAACGACTCGAGTATTTTTATTTTATTTCTAATATTTGGAAGTGTAATAAAGGTTTAAGTAAGTAAATAAAATGTGTGTATTGATTTTGGCAGCAGTTATGGATTGTTATTTAATTAAGTATAATTGTTGTTATGTGAGATTGAATTGTGTGATTTATTAGTGAGATATATGATTTTATTGTGCTTATAAAAAGTGATTTAATTCCAAAAATATTTGGATTGTCTTTAAAATTGGTTTTCTAATTTTCTAATTTTAGTAATTATTTTTAGGACTTTATAAAATTGAGAAATCAATATTTTATTAGTTATTTATTTTTAAATGATTTTCTGAGTGTGTTTGATTGTAAAATCTGTATTTAATTATGTAAATTTTCAAAAATTACGAAACTCATATTTTATGAAGTTTATAATATTCTGAGAATTTTAAAATTATTTCGGGAATTTTCGGGAATCGTTTCACCGCGCGTCGTTTCGTTATTTGTTAAAAAGCGGGTGCAAAGAGCACCTTAAAAAGTGTTTTAAAAATTTCAAAAATTATGTCTTTGCAAACTTCGGGTTATTTATGACATTTTGATATTATTTTCATAATTTTCGGGTATTAATTTGCGTGCACCTTAGTCCATTAATTTTAAGTTTCGGGACAAATTCGACTTTTAAATTCTCATATATATCCTAAAATTGCAGCGTGGCAGTTTCTTATTAATCAGGGACGCGTGTCCCTTCCCTTGTGCAACACCTGTTGGCAGTTAATAAAAAAAATATAACCCATATCCCCCCACCCCCCTTCTCTCGGTCTACTCCTCTGTTCTCTCTTGTTTACTCGGTTCTCTCTGTTCCTTCTTCCTTTCGTTTCTCCCTAGCCGTGTTGCTTCCTGTCTCCTGGTAATTATTTTGCCGCCTGCTTCTTCTGTTTTGGCTGTTGTTTCTTCTGTGGTGCCGCCGTCTCCGCCGGTTTCCGGTATGGTGGCGGTGGTGCAAGCTGTGTTGGTTATACATGTATATATATGTGTGTGTAATCTCTGTGTGTGTGTGCGATGTGTGTGTAAGTGTGTGTGTGTGTGTGTGTGTGTGTGCATGTTCTGCGCGGTGGCACGTGTGTGCTGGTGCGGCTGTGCACAGTGTTGTGCGGCTGTGTTCTTGTTGTTGGGTTGGTTCTGTTGGGGCTTGCAGTTGGGCTCGGTTGTTTGGGCCTCTTCCTGTTTAGGCCAGGGTTATGCAGTTGGTTAAATATTACAAATTTGATTATTATTTCTTTTTCTGCAGGAAATAAATTGATTATTATTCGTGAAATAAAATGTTCATTGCGAGAAAAGAATAATATTAATCGGTATAATTTATTTTGTAACCCGTAGTATCTCGGGCACCAATAAATTGTGCCACCGTTGATGATGAACCTCGGTGAGTCAACGGTGGACGGTGATAACGATGTTCTGAGTCCTAAATTTTATAAATAAATAAAATGATTATGCAAAATATTTTCAGACTTAAATAATTAATTTTGATTGGTGTTGGGATGTACGTTGTATAAATGGTAGAGTAATATTATGGATTGTTATGATTATTAACGTCGATCGTAATCGAAGGGTAGTCTTACAAACAAATAAGATGCTGCCAAAATTTTCTAAAAATATATTGTAAATATACATAATTATATTCTACGTGTTACCCCTATTATTGTTCGGTATATGTGATTACGTGATTATGTGTATAATAATAATAATACGAGTCGGGTTATCGGATTGAGTTGTTAGAATTTGAGGATATCAAGCATGTCGGTGTAACTGATTAGGGTATTCTGTATTTGTAGACTCCGATCGAGTTTTCCCAGGATTAAAGTCAGCGTGAAAGCTACTTAGGGTTTTGTAAAGCGTTGCAAGGAAAGTACCCCTGACCATTCTTTTATGGTACAGTGCATATGAATAGCTAAATGTTTTACTTTCGTAATGGAACATAAACGTTTTAAGTTACGTATCCCTCATATTTAAAATATTGTTTAAAATTATGTTTGGGGGAAAAGTAACTTCTGAAAACACCTATCTCTAAATGTGATTAAAATGAAAAGAGGATTTGAATAGTGTGCTGTGACGGAACTGATTTTGAAAAAGAGATAGGTAAAAGTGATTTTTTTGAAAACTGGATAAAATGATCAGATATGGGATACGTTGGGGCCAGAGTGGGCCTATTGAGGTAGCATAAGAGGCTAATTCGGTTGCGCGCACTGTATAACCGATTGGTTGACCTATGTCAGAGACCTAGCTACTCTCTGAGTTCCGGAACAGGTGAATGAGATGGCAGTTGGAGACGTCTGGTGCTGATAGCCTGATCAACTGTCTTCACATATCCGCTACGTATCTGATTTGGATTTGTGATTCCCGTAAGGGCATGAGTAGTTGATACAGTGATTTTATAAATAGAACTAGTATGCTAAAATTGAACTCTGATATTTTTACAGCACACTGCTATGTTGTTTTAATGAAGCATGCTAGTTAGTGATATCCAGTTATCTCTGATTTTCATTACATAATGTCGATATCATGATTGCAGTTCTGTTCCTATTACTGTTACATTACTATTTTGTTCCGTTATTCATATTTTGGTACTACTGAGCGATTATGCTCACCCTTTTAAACTGTTATGTATATCTCGCAGATGCCTAGAAGATCCGTCAGACCGACCCGTGTTCCCGCCCCTACCGGTCCCGGCTCCTCTAAGGTAGTTTGTATCAGGCCATGAGGTCTGATGAGTTTCTGAATAAAGTTAGTGTGTGTTAGATGTTGAATAAAGAGTTGTAATAATGAGATCTTGAATTATACTTGAACCTGGATCGGATCTTGGTTTGGGGTCAAGTTAGTATATTTTAATAATAATCTCGTTATTTATATTTTGGTTGTTGTGTTTGGTGATATCAACTCCTGACCCCGGGGTTGAGGCCGTCACAGTTGGTATCAGAGCTACAAGTTTAAGTCCCTGATTCAGGTTAGGGATTGTGTCGAGTAGGTGATAACGTGAGTCTTTAAGTGTGAGTCAGCAACTCATATAGAGGAGCAAACCTTTAGAGTCAGTCGAGGGTTCCGACGGTGTTACCCTGGCATCTATTAAATGTTTTGATAGAATTGCCTTGACCTGGTTGTGTCTTGCCTGTATATTTATTATGTTGGCAGTGGCCTATTGCGATTTCGATTTCTCCATCTCAGGAGAATCCTTCTGATTCAGATAGCTCAGATTCTGAGAGACCCCCGGATGTTGTTACTGAGGAGACCCCTATGCCTCCTCCACCAGTCCCTTCCTTTGTGCCTAGAGACATTCCTGGATCTGGTCCTCGTCCCCGTTGGGTACGTAGGTCTGTATCTGCTGTCAGGGATTTCCCTCCCGGCTGCGGTCCCAGTTCTTCCATGATGAGACCTCCGGTACCTCCTGCGGCTCTAGTGGTACTTCTTCACCGATCCCTTACCATGTCCATAGGGCGGTGAATACTTCCTTTATCAGAGATCAGAGTCCAGAGTTTGCTACTCAGTTGGATCAGGTACCTATTGCACCATTCCAGGGTATTTCTGCCCCTTCCCCTGAGGTGCGAGCCCGTGTACGAGCATTGACCCAGATGGTTGTAGAGAGGGCTAGATCTGTTGACCATTTCATTAGTTCAGAGTTCAGAGCTGTGTACTATCAGGACCTAGTGAACTGGCTAGTGTTTGAGCTAGGTTCCATTGGTGGCAGTGGTAGTGGCTAGACAGAGTTGCAGCAAAGAGATACAGAGCTCAGAGTTGCCTTCTAGGAGTTCTGTACTTGTTTACTTTGTATATGTACATTATGTTGTGATAGTTTGTAGGAGGTGAGGCTGCTATGACAGCCAATTTTGGTGTGTACTCGGATAGGTTCTTTACAGTTGGATTTTCAGTTGTACCGGTTGGATATCGTTGGTTATTGTATTTCAGCTATTTTATCTTATTGTTTAGTTTTTATATATTGTGCGTTGCTATTATTGTTGTTATTATTATTGTTGTTTCTGTTGCTGGCATTTTTAGATCATAATCATTCACTCAGGACGGATCCAATTACAATGGGGATGAGAATATTGTCTTAGTGGCAACGCTCTCCTGATGCATAAATATAAACTGCTGGAGCAATCCATTTTCTTATATATGACTGTTATGTTTCAGGAGATGCCACCAAAGAGAAATTCTCAGCCCAATAACGGATTTGCTGGGGATCCTTCCGTGAGTGATATGATGAACTTGTTGCATTAGCAGTCTGTACAGCTGGCCCAACAGCAACACCAATTTCAGCAGCAACAGTAACAATTGTAACAACAACAACAACAACAACAGCAACAGCAACTCATACAACAACAACAGCAAATCCAACAGCAGCAACTACAAATCCAGCAGCAGCATGAGGTAAGAGGGGAAAATTAGGGTGTTAGTTTTAAGTCTTTTCAAGCAGTGAAGCCCCCAGAGTTTAAAGGAGAAGTAGATCATGTTGCTGCCAGGATATGGTTAAAGGAGATGGAAAAGGCGTTTGCGCTCACCAAGGTGAGTGAGAACTTAAAGACTGATTATGCTAATTATTTTCTAAAGAATGATTCGAATTATTGGTGGGAATCTACGCGAGCCCAAGAAGGAGAAGGTCCAGTTCCATGGGCCAAATTTACAGAGTTGTTTTTAGAGAAATACTTTCCAGATTGTCTCCATAGTCAAATGGAAGTGGAATTTTTAGAACTGAAACAAGGAGATAGGAGTGTTACAGAATATGAAGCAAAGTTTACGGAGTTGGCCCGTATAGCACCAGAATATGTGAGTTTAGAAGCTCAACGAGAGAAGCGGTTTCAGCAAGGATTGAAGCCAGAAATAAGGATTGGAGTTGTAGCCTTACAACTCAAGACATATACTTCGGTAGTTTAGGCTGCCCTAGTGATAGAGAGTGATCAGAAATTAGCTGCAAAGGAGCAGGGTGAGAAGAAAAGGAAATTTGAAAGTGGACCCGCTAGATCAGAATCAGGAATAGCGAGTCTGAAGTTCCAGCGTTGGTTTGGAAGGAATAAGAATAAGAGGTTCATGAGGCGGGATTTTCCCCAGGCTAAACCCGGTACTACTTCAGTTAACTCTGCCCCGACGAGGATGAGTAAGCCAGTGGTTGATTGTAAGGTGTGTGGGAAAAAGCATAGTGGACAGTGCCGAGAGAATGTTAATTGTTTTAAGTGTGGAAAAAAGGTCACTATTCCATTGAATGTAAGTCTGAGATTCAAGGAGTTACTTGCTTCAGTTGCGGCAAAGTAGGACACATAGCTAGGAATTGCAAGTCAATGACCTAAGGTAATGTTGGAGGGAGTGTGTCCCAAGGACCAGCAACCAGTACTGCGAGAGCTAGGACTTTTAAGATGACCGAGAAGTCTCCAGTTCATGACTCCGATGTGGTTGCAGGTACGCTTACCCTTAATTCCGTACCTGTTAACGTTTTGTTTGATTCAGGAGCGTCCAAATCTTTTATATCTTTGAATTGTGTGGATAAAATGAAATTGATGTTAGAAGACCTAGACGAACCTCTGACCATAGAAGTGGCTAATAAAGATAAAGTACCCGTAAAACAATTTTGTCCTAGATGTTCCCTAGAGATTTCAGGGTATAGGTTCCCCGTTGACTTAATACCTTTCAAGTTGGGAGACTTTGATGTTATTTTAGGTATGGATTGGTTGTCTCGATATAAGGCAAATATAGATTGTAATAAAAAAAGAGTTGTTATGCATACCCCCGATAATAAAAGGATCAGTTACCAAGGACAGAGATAAGATAGGAAGTTCCTCTCAGTAATACAAGCAAAGAGAATGTTGCGGCAAGGATGTGAGGCATATTTAGCTCATGTGGTGGATACAAAGAAAGAGACCCCTATTTTGGATGAGATTCCTATAGTAAGAGAATTCCATGACATTTTTCCAGAAGAGTTACCAGGATTGCCACCTGATCGAGAGATAGAGTTTTCCATTGATTTGATACCAGGAGCTGAACCAGTTTCTAAGGCTCCATACAGGATGACCCCGATGAAAATGAAAGAATTGGCTAAGCAACTTCAGGAATTATTGGACAAGGGAGTTATTCGACCCAGTGTTTCTCCGTGGGGTGCTCCAGTGCTGTTTGTGAAGAAAAAGGATGGAAGTATGAGATTGTGTATTGATTACAGAGAGTTGAACAAGTTGACAATAAAGAATAAGTATCCTTTGTCGCGAATCGATGATTTGTTTGATCATCTTAAGGGAGCATGTTACTTCTCAAAGATTGACTTAAGATATGGCTACCACCAACTGAAGATAAAGCCTGAAGATATCCCCAAGACTGCATTCAGAACAAGGTATGGCCACTACGAGTTTCTAGTGATGTCGTTTGGATTGACGAATGCGCCAGCGGCTTTCATGGATTTGATGAATAGGGTATATAAGGAGTATCTGGATAAGTTTGTTATTGTATTTATTGATGACATCCTTATATATTCGAAGAACCCAGAAGATCACGAAGTGCATCTACAGACTGTCCTATAGAAGTTAAGAGAAAAGCAATTGTATGTGAAGTTTTCTAAGTGTGAGTTTTGGCTGATGGAAGTACAGTTTCTTGGTCATGTAATAAGTAAGGAAGGTATCAAGGTAGACCCAGTAAAGATCGAAACCGTATCAAAGTGGGAGCAACCAAAGACACCAACGGAAATAAGAAGTTTTCTTGGATTAGCAGGATATTATCGAAGGTTTGTGAAAGATTTCTCGAAGATTGCGTCCCCATTAACCAAGCTGACCAGGAAGAATGAGAAGTTCATTTGGATGGAAAAGTGTGAAGAAAGTTTCTAGGAATTGAAATGAAGATTAGTAACGGCTCCAGTGTTAGCATTGTCAGATGAGACGGGAAACTTTATAATCTATAGTGATGCTTCTTTGAAAAGGTTAGGTTGTGTGCTAATGCAGCATGATAAAGTTATTGCTTATGCCTCCAGACAGTTAAAGCCTCACGAGCAGAAATATCCAGTTCATGACCTTGAATTGGCGGCTATAGTATTTGCTTTAAAGTTATGGCGTCACTACTTGTATGGAGAGAAATACGATATTTACACAGATCATAAGAGCCTGAAGTACATATTCACGCAGAAAGATTTGAACATGAGACAGAGAAGGTGGTTGGAGCTGATTAAGGACTACGATTGTTCGATTAATTATCACCCAGGTAAAGCCAATGTGGTGGCTGATGCCTTGAGTAGAAAAGAAAGGCTGAATCTAGTTAAGATTGCGAGAGAATTAGCGCAAGACTTGGAAAGAATGGAGATTAAGGTTCGAGTACCTAGCGGAATTCAGGAGCAACTATATGAAGTCACTTTCCAGCCGACATTGATGGAAAAGATCAAAAGGTGTCAGGAAGGAGTTATGGAACAAGAGTTGGATACTTTGACAGGAGAAGAGTTGGATACTTTGACAGGAGAAGAGTTGTGCACTCAAAAAGATAGTCAAGGTTTGTATAGATTTTCATCCAGAGTTTGGATTCCTAATGTGACTGAGTTGAAGAACGAAGTTTTGCAGGAAGCGCATAACTCTAGGTTTTCTATCCACCCTGGTAGTACCAAGATGTACCAGGATTTGAAGAGAAATTTTTGGTGGCCAGGAATGAAAAAGGATATTGCCAATTGGGAAGTAAGTGTCATGTATGTCAAACGGTAAAAGCAGAGCATCAACGACCGAGCGGATTGTTACAACCTTTGGAGATTCCCCAGTGGAAATGGGAAGACATCGCTATGGATTTTGTAGTGGGATTGCCAAAGACGAGAGCGAATCATGATGCTATTTGGGTAATTATTGATAGGTTGACTAAGTCAGCACATTTTCTTCCGATCAATGAAAGGTATTCGTTGGAAAAGTTAGTCAAGTTATACTTGGATGAGATAGTTACCAAACATGGAGTGCATGTTTCTATAGTGTCAGATCGAGACCCGAGATTTAATTCCAGGTTCTGGACTAAATTCCAAGAGTGCCTAGGAACAAAATTGAATATGAGCACCGCCTATCATCCTCAGACGGACGGTCAAAGTGAGAGAATAATTCAGACCATAGAGGATATGTTGAGAGTCTGTGTTCTGGATTTTAAGGGTAATTGGGATGAACACCTACCTTTGATAAAGTTCTCATATAATAACAGTTACCATGCCAGTATTGGGATGCCACCTTACGAAGCCTTGTATGGACGAAGGTGTAGATCACCGTTGTATTGGGATGAAGTAGGAGAAAAGAAAGTGTTAGGTCCTGAGTTGGTTCAGCAAACCAGAGATGCCATAGTGTTAATTCGGAAAAGGTTGGAAGCAGCTCAAGATAGACAGAGAAAGTATGCAGATTTGCATAGGAAAGATATGGACTTTGAGATAGGAGCTTTGGTATTACTAAAAGTATCACCTTGGAAAGGGTTAGTACGATTTGGTCAGAAGGGTAAACTTAGCCCTAGATTTATAGGACCCTTTGAGGTTTTGAAGAAAGTGAGAAAGGTCGCTTATGAGATAGCGTTATCAGCACAGTGGCAGCACATTCATAATGTGTTCCATGTGTCTATGTTGAAGCGCTATGTCCCTAATTCGAATCAAGTCATAGAATATGAACCGATTGAACTTCAACCAGATTTGTCCTATGTGGAACAACTGGTCCAAATCCTAGACCGCAAGGAATGAGTCCTTAGGAATAAGTCGATTCCTATAGTAAAAGTTTTGTGGAGAAATCCTCGAGTAGAAGAGTCTACATGGGAATTAGAGTCAGACATGCTTGATAAATATCCTCATTTGTTTAGCTAAGTCAGATTCTGGGGACAGAATCTTTTTAAGAGGGAAAGGATATAACGACTCGTGTATTTTTATTTTATTTATAATATTTGGAAGTGTAATAAAGGTTTAAGTAAATAAATAAAATGTGTGTATTGATTTTGGCAGCAGTTATGGATTGTTATTTAATTAAGTATAATTGTTGTTATGTGAGATTGAATTGTGTGATTTATTAGTGAGATATATGATTTTATGGTGCTTATAAAAAATGATTTAATTGTGGTTTTAATTCCAAAAATATTTGGATTGTCTTTAAAATTGGTTTTCTAATTTTATAATTTTAATAATTATTTTTAGGACTTTATAAAATTGAGAAATCAATATTTTATTAGTTATTTATTTTTAAATGATTTTCTGGGTATGTTTGATTGTAAAATCCGTATTTAATTATGGAAATTTTCAAAAATTACGAAACTCATATTTTATGAAGTTTATAATATTCTGAGAATTTTAAAATTATTTCGGGAATTTTTGGGAATCGTTTCACCGCGCGTCATTTCATTATTTGTTAAAAAGCGGGTGCAAAGATCACCTTAAAAAGTGTTTTAAAATTTCAAAAATTATGTCTTTGCAAACTTCGGGTTATTTATGATATTTTGATATTATTTTCATAATTTTCGGGTATTAATTTGCTTGCACCTCAGTCCATTAATTTTAAGTTTCGGGACAAATTCGACTTTTAAATTCTCGTATCTATCCTAAAATTGCAGCGTGGCAGTTTCTTATTAATCAGGGACGCGTGTCCCTTCCCTTGTGCAACGCCTGTTGGCTGTTTATAAAAAAAATATAAACCAAATCCCCCCACCCCCTTCTCTCGGTCTACTCCTCTGTTCTCTCTCGTTTACTCGGTTCTCTATGTTCCTTCTTCCTTTCGTTTCTCCCTAGCCATGTTGTTTCCTGTCTCCTGGTAATTATTTTGCCTCCTGCTTCTTCTGTTTTGGCTGTTGTTTCTTCTGTGGTGCCGCCATCGCCGCCGGTTTCCGGTATGGTGGCGGTGATGCAAGCTGTGTTGGTTATACATGTATATATATGTGTGTGTGTAATCTCTCTGTGTGTGTGCGATGTGTGTGTAAGTGTGTCTGTGTCTGTGTGTGTGTGTGCAGTGTTCTGCGCGGTGGCGCGTGTGTGCTGGTGCGGCTATGCACAGTGTTGTGCGGCTGTGTTCTTGTTGTTGGGTTGGTTCTGTTGGGCCTTGCAGTTGGGCTCGGTTGTTTGGGCCTCTTCCTGTTTGGGCCAGGGTTATGCAGTTGGTTGAATATTACAAATTTGATTATTATTTCTTTTTCTACAGGAAATAAATTGATTATTATTCGTGAAATAAAATGTTCGTTGCGAGAAAACAATAATATTAATCGGTACAATTTATTTGGGAACCCGTAGTATCTCGGGCGCCAAAAAATTTTGCCGCCGTTGATGATGAACTTCGGTGAGTCAACGGTGGACGGTGATGACGATGTTCTGAGTCCTAAATTTTATAAATAAATAAAATGATTATGTAAAATATTTTTGGACTTAAATAATTAATTTTGATTGGTGTTGGGATGTACATTGTATAAATGGTAGAGTAATATTGTGGATTGTTGCAATTATTGACGTCGATCGTAATCGACGGGTAGTCTTACAAACAAATAAGATGCTGCCAAAATTTTCTAAAAATATATTGTAAATGTACATAATTAAATTCTATGTGTTACCACTATTATTGGTCGGGATATGTGATTACGTGATTATGTGTATAATAATAATAATACGAGTCAGGTTATCGGTTGTTAGAATTTGAGGATATCAAGTATGTCGGTGTAACTGATTAGGGTATTCTGTATTTGTAGATTCCAATCGAGTTTTCCCAGGATTAAAGTCAGCGTGAAAGCTACTTAGGGTTTTGTAAAGCATTGCAAGGCAAGTACCCCTGACCATTCTTTTATGGTACAGTGCATATGAATAGCTAAATGTTTTACTTTCGTAATGGAACAGAAACGTTTTAAGTTACGTATCCCCCGTATTTGAAGTATTGTTTAAAATTATGTTTTGGGGAAAAGTAACTTCTGAAAACACCTATCTCTAAATGTGATTAAAATGAAAAGAGGATTTGAATAGTGTGCTGTGACGGAACTGATTTTGAAAAAGAGATAGGTAAAAGTGATTTTTTTGAAAACTGGATAAAACGATCAAATATGGGATACGTTGGGGCCAGAGTGGGCCTATTGAGGTGGCGTAAGAGGCTAATTCGGTTGTGCGCACTGTATAACCGATTGGTCCAGCAGGTCAGAGACCTAGCTAGTCTCTGAGTTCCAGAACAGGTGAATGAGATGGCAGTTGGAGCCGTCTGGTGTTGATAGCCTGATCAGTTGTCTTCACATATCCGCTACGTATCTGATTTGGATTTGTGATTCCCGTAAGGGCATGAGTAGTTGATACAGTGATTTTATAAATGGAACTAGCATGCTAAAATTAAACTCTGATATTTTTACAGCACACTGCTATGTTGTTTTAATGAAGCATGCTAGTTAGTGATATCCAGTTATCTCTGATTTTCGTTACATAATATCGATATCATGATTGCAGTTCTGATCCTATTACTGTTACATTACTGTTTTGTTCCGTTATTCATATTTTGGTACTACTGCGCGATTATGCTCACCCTTGCAAACTGTTATGTATATCTCATAGATGCCTAGAAGATCCATCAGACCGACCCGTGTTCCCGCCCCTACCGGTCCCGGCTCCTCTGAGGTAGTTTGTATCAGGCCATGAGGTCTGATGAGTTGCTGAATAAAGTTAGTGTGTGTTAGATGTTAAATAAAGAGTTGTAATAATGAGATCCTGAATTATACTTGAAACTGGATCGGATCTTGGTTTGGGGTCAAGTTAGTATATTTTTATAATAATCTCATTATTTATATTTTGGTTGTTATGTTTGGTGACGTCAACTCCTGACCCCGGGGTTGAGGCCGTCACACTTGGTTTTTGAAATTTTGGGTTTGGCAGCTTGGGTAGGCAACTGTTGGGTCAATGACACAGTTTCCATAGCTACATTAGAATGCAAAGAAGTGTGTGAGACTGGAAGAGTAGGGACATATGAACTTACCTCACTTACTTGAGGTGCCTTCATAACTGGAAAATAAAAAAGTGGCACCTCTTTGTGATGATTTGTTGTTCAAATCTGCAATGATTCTTCTTTCTTGAACCCAACAATCTAATTTGTTGGTTGGGTTCTCAAGCATAATATCCTCAGAGAGGTGGTTAGCAATCATCATTAAAAATCTAGCATAGTAAATATTTTTACCCCTCTTATTTAGCTCCCCTAACTTAAACCCCAACTCAATTATAACAAGATCACTAAAGTTGAAATATTTATCAGTTACAAGCATGTAAAGCATGTTAAGCATAGATATATTAACTGAATCAAAATTACTGATTTTACCAGAAAATACCTTAGTAACTACATCACATAAATAACTCCATTCCTTCCTAAGACCCAACCTCCTAATTTCACTTAATTTAGAAGTAGAGAGTGCATAACCCATGGAGTTAAGAATATTAACAATGTCAGTGTCTGTGTGTGGTGAAGTTACAGTATTATCAGGAATTTTGAAACATGCTTTAACAATGTCACTATTAACACAGAATTCCTTACCTTTAGTAGTGAAAGTGATAGTCTTATCAGCTGAGTTGTATGTTGCAGTCGTCCACATCTCTTCAACAACTTCACAGTATGTGGTGGGTGATTCCAGCATGGCATAGTTAAGTTTGCAGTTCTTCACAAAATCCATCATCTTGTGGTAGTCGCCAGACTGTTGAATCCCCTTGTTCACAAGAGCAGTGCAGTTGTTCTTCTCATATATAAATCCAGTTTGAGACATTATCTTGACGACTGGTGCCATTGTTAGTGAGTAAAAACTTGCAGAGAGAGAGTAAGTGCTTTTGAGAAAGAAGGAAGTTAGAGCAGATGATTTGAGAATGATAAGAGAAAAGCAATGAAAATGAATTATGCTTTTATACTATCTCAAAAAATTTACTGTCAAAAATAATAAAGTAAAATAAAGTGACCAATAAGAATTGCCCAAAATAGCCATTTAAAAAATAAACTGTAAAAATTCCATCAATTATCCGTCGTGTTATGCTTACGAAATGTAAGTATACTCGATGGATAATGTTCAGAGAATCAACGGCTAAAAATGAGAAAATTCGACAGATGAGGATAAATCAGTTATCTGTCGATACATAAAATATTCCAGAAAAATAATTGATTTTATTAACAAAATGTATATCGATGGATGATCAAACTCGATGGATAATGATCATCCGTCGAGATGTAAATTTTGACTTAGCCAAAATTTCATCCAAGACTGAAAAATCAATTAAATTTTTGGCTTCATTACAACATGCAAAATATCTATAAAGATTCAAGAGTAATTTAGCATACCTAACTCACTTACCAACCTTGAAAAGGTGGATTCATCCAGTGGCTTGGTAAATATATCTGCAAGCTGCTTTTCACTTGGAACAAAATGTAGTTCCACAGTACCATTCATTAAATGTTCCCTTATGAAGTGGTACTTGATGTCTATGTGCTTTGTTTTTGAATGTTGTGCTGGATTTTCAGTGATGGCAATTGCACTTGTGTTATCACAGAAAATAGGAATCCTTTCAACTTGCAGACCATAGTCTAGCAATTGGTTTTTTATCCACAAAATATGTGCACAGCAACTGCCAGCAGCAATATATTCAGATTCAGCTGCTAAGTGACAGGACACAAGCTTGTTTCCTAGAAATTGACAGGATCCTGTTGTACTTTTTCTATCAATTCTCTTAATAGCTACTAAGTGAGATTCTCTAGGATCAGCCTGAAATCTAGCACAAAGACATGTAGCAAACATTATATCTGACCTACTAGCTGTTAAGTACAGAAGTGAGCCAACCATGCCCCTATAACTTGAAATATCCACAGACTTTTCAGTAGTGTTTAATTCAAGCTTAGTTGTAGTGGCCATGGGAGTTTTTGCAGATGTGCAATCCATTAGATCAAACTTCTTTAAAAGATCATAAATGTATTTAGTTTGACTAATGCATATTCCATCACTAACTTGCTTAACTTGCAAACCAAGAAAGTAAGTTAGTTCTCCCATCATTCTCATTTCATACTTACTTTGCATCAATTTGGCAAACTTTTTGCAAAGTTTTTCATCTGTAGAGCCAAAAATAATGTCATCTACATAAATTTGAACATGTATACTAGAGCCATTAACATTTCTAAACAATAAGTTTTTGTCTACGGTACCTCTAGTGAAGTGATTCTCTAAAAAAACTTTGACAAAGTATCATACCAGGCTCTAGGTGCTTGCTTCAGTCCATAAAGTGCTTTTAAAAGATACTAGACATATTCTGGAAAATTTGGATCTTCAAAACTAGGAGGCTGACTGGCATAGACTTCTTCCTCTAAATCTCCATTCAGGATGGCACTTTTGACATCCATTTGATAGACCTTGAAATTGGCATGGGCTGCATAGGCTAAGAAAATTCTGATGGTTTCAAGTCTTGTAACAGGAGCAAAGGTTTCATCAAAATCTATTCCTTCTTGTTGACAATAGCCCTTAGCAACCAATCTTGCTTTATTCCTGACTACTATGCCATTTTCATCCATCTTGTTTCTGAATACCCATTTGGTGTCTATTGGATTCTTCCCTTTAGACTTAGGCACCAGCTTACATACCTTATTCCTTTCAAATTGGTTTAACTCCCCTGCATAGCTAAAATCCAATCAGGATCCAACAGAGCTTCTTCTACCTTCTTTGGTTCTTCCTTAGAGAGGAAGCTGCTATATAGACATTCTTCTTGAGTTGCTCTCCTTGTTTGAACTCTGGAAGATACATCATCAATGATGAGCTCAAAGGGGTGATCATTTGTCCATTTCCTTTGTTGAGGTAGATTAGCTCTTGATGAAGAGGCCTCATTATTGTCTTGATGTGTGATTGAGTTTTGATTATTAGAAACTCCCCCTGAGTTTATGGATCTTTGATTTGAGAAAGGGGAACTTTCTGTAAGTGATCTATTCTGACTTTTAGCTTCTTTTGATGACCCGATGGATGGTGAATTTTGAGTACCGACGGATGAAGTTGGTTGTCTCCTGACGGATAAAGTAGATTGTCTCCCGACGGATGAAGCATTTTGTAACTCGACAGATGTTGAATTTTGTGCTTAATTGATAGTGGATTTTTCTGCATTATCCTTTGATACTATTTCTTGATCACTTTCATCATCACTGTCATCACTGACCATCTCCACATTATGAAATTTGAGGTTCTCATGGTAATCTCCATCTTGCAGTCCTTCAATCTTTTTATCATCAAACACAACATGTATTGATTCCACAACAATGTTGGTTCTCAGATTGTAGACTCTATATGCTTTACCAACAACATATCCAACAAAAATCCCTTCATCTGCTTTAGAATCAAACTTCCCATTCTGATCAGTTTGATTTCTCAAGATATAACATTTGCAGCCAAAGACATGAAGAAAATTTAGAGTTGGTTTCTTATTCTTGAACAATTGGTAAGGAGTCATGCATTTTGCTTGATTAACTAGAGAAATATTCTGAGTGTAGCATTCAGTATTTACAGCTTCAGCCCAGAAATATTTTGGTAACTTAGATTCTTCAAGCATTGTCCTTGTAGCTTCAATAAGTGATCTATTCTTTCTTTCCACTACTCCATTTTGTTGTGGAGTTCTTGTTGCTGAAAATTCATGCAAAATCCCATTTTCTTCACAAAATGCTCTCATGACAGAATTCTTGAACTCAGTTCCATTGTCACTCCTGATTCTTTTAACTTTGAAATCGGGATGATTGTTGACTTGCCTTATGTGATTGATGATGATTTCACTAGCCTCATCTTTAGACTTATGAAAATATGTCCAAGAGAACTTTGAGAAATCATCTACAATTACTTGGCAAAATCTTTTCCTTGAGATTGACAACACATTGACTGGTTCAAACAAATCCATGTGAAGCAGTTGTAAAGGTTCTTCAATTGTTGAGTCAAGCTTCTTCTTGAATGATGCTTTAATTTGCTTTCCCTTTTGGCAAGCATCACACAGTCCATCTTTAGAAAACTCCACTTGAGAAATGCCTCTAACCAGTTCTTTCTTTACAAGTTCATTCATAGCCTTGAAGTTTAGATGGGATAGCTTCTTGTGCCATAGCCAACTTTCATCTTGACTTACTTTACTGAGAAGACAAGTAACATATTCTGCATTTGATGAGTTGAAGTAAGCTAAGTACACATTTCCTTTTCTCACACCAGTGAGAACCACTTTGTTGCTTCTCTTGTTTGTCACAACACAGGCTTCTGAGGTGAAGGTTACTGAATTGCCTTTATCACACAGCTGGCTGATACTCAACAAATTATGCTTGAGACCATCCACTAAGGCAACCTCCTCAATGATGACATTGTCTTTTGAAATCAAGCCATATCCCACAGTATAACCCTTGCCGTCATCTCCAAAAGTAATACTTGGTCTAACTCTCTCCTTGAACTCTGTGACCAGGGTAGAATCACCAGTCATGTGTCTTGAACAGCCACTATCCAAGTACCACAGATTCTTTCTGTTTCCCTGCACACATTAAAATCAAATCAAGTTGATTTTGGTACCCAAATTTCCTTGGGTCCTGCCTTGTTAGCTTTCTTTTTCTGTTTCTTAGGTTTGATCTCATTTGACTTGGGGATATCAGATTCATCCTTAGTTATTTGAGTTGGACCTTTGAAACTATTCATTGCAACAGAATTATCATGCACATTTTGATTAACAGGAAATGGCTTGCTATCAGTAAACATGTTATTCCAGTAGGGCATGCTAAATGACATTTGAGGCATACTAATTGCAACATAATAAGGATTAGGTGCAAATGACATATTAGCAAATTGTGCATTTATATTCTGTGTAGACATAGCATTCATAGGCATAGAAGACATGGCATTCATGTTGGGAAAAGAAGGTGGCACAAATATGGAAGTAGGCATGGCAGTTTTGCAATTAATAGACAGATGATTTACACTAACACACTTTACATAGATTTTTCTTGGAGCATACTTATCAGGTGTGTAGTTGTTATGCTTGTTAATCCGTACTTTACCATTTCTATTGTTTTTCCTTTTAGCCTCTGTTTTAACCTCAATCTTTTCTAGTCTGTCATTCAATTGCTTGATAGACAGATGACCAACATTCACTTTCTTCTCCTTCCTCACTTGACTAGATTCTCCTGAAATGAAGTTTTTAGAAATTGATCCATATTTTTCATTTAACTTGGCGAGTTTGGCTTTACTCACAGGTTTGCTCACAGCCAACGGATGAGGATTTATGTCACTCAACGGATAATCCTTTTGGTTATCCGACGGATGACTCTCATCATCCGTCGAGTCCAGATCTGTAAGCAATCCTTCAACCAAATTGGATTCTAGCTTCTCCTTATTCTTCTTTCAGGCTGCATCACAAAAGGACTCAATACCTTGAACTTTGGTGATTTGAGCATGAACATCTCTAGATGTTTTTCATGCCTTAATCACCTCATGTTCTCATTCAAGCTGCTTCTTCAAGGACTCAGTTAATTCATCCTTAGCAATTTTACACTCAATTCTCAATTTTTCAAATTCAATAAACTGAGATTCTAGCACATTATTCCTCTCACTTAAAAACAAATTGTTTTCTTTGATTTTAGTATTTTCCTTAGTAAGAGACTTAAGTGTAACACGCAAATGATATAATTCTGTAGACATGTCATTTATTACATCATTACACTCAGCTTTAGATAAATGTGTGAGGTTAGTGGTGATTACCTGATTACTTGAAGAACTTGTCTCTGTTTCATCAGACTTGGCCATTAGGGCTAGATTGACATAGCTGACATCCTCATCCTCATCCAGACCATCTGCTGCCCAGCCATTTTCTTGTGTAATGAAAGCCCATTCCTTTTGTATGAGCAACTCAAAATATTTCTATTTATAATCCATAGGCTCAAACTTCTTCTTACTAGAATATGACTTTCTACAGTCACTGGCAAAGTGCCCTGCAAAGCCACATTTGAAACATTTGAATTTTGACTTATCCACCATGTTTCTATTTGGCTTAGCTGCTCAAAAGTTCTTCTTGAACTTGAGCTTGGAAAATCTTCTGGAGAGAAATGCAAGATGTTCATCAATATCCTCCATGTCATCTTGGCTCAAAGAATCTTCATTTTCTGCTACCAGCCCCTTGCCCTTGTTTTCACAGACCTTTGCAGTACACTCAACAACTTATATCTTCATCTCTTTCTCTTTTTCTAACTCAGCAACCAATGCAATGGATCCTCCTTTCTTCTTTCCTTTCTTAATCCTCTCATCTTGCTCTATTTCAAGCTCATAAGTCTTTAGAATGCCATACAGTCTCTCTAGTATAAACTCCTTGTATTCTTGTGAGTTTCTCAAGGAGACTGTCATTGGTTTCCATTCTTTTGGTAGGGATCTCAGAGATTTGAGGTTAGAATCTTTGGTTTGGTAGAATCTTCCATGCAGCTTTAAAGCATTTATTAGCTTTTGAAATCTACTCAAGATATTAGTGAGAGTTTCACCTTCTTCAAAGTGGAAATGCTCATATTGCTGAATTAGTAGCTGCATCTTGTTTTCTCTAACTTGTTCAGTGCCATCACAGATAATCTGAATTGTATCCCAAACTTCCTTGGTAGTTTTACAATTGATGATGTTGTCAAACATGTCACCATCAACTCCATTAAACAGAATATTCATGGCCTTCTTGTCCTTTCTGACTTGTTCAATATCAGGATCTGACCATTCATGCCTTGGCTTGGGAACTGATGGCTCATTTCCAGTTGCAGCTCTCATTGGTACATGAGGGCCTCTCTCTATGTAATCTACATAGGCCTCATCTTGAGAAAGTAAATGAAGATGCATCTTTACCTTCTAGTGATGGTAATTATCTTTGTCCAGAAAAGGAATCTTGACTCCAACATCCTTCTTGTTCATCTTGCTGTTTGTTGTGATCTTAAACTCTTTGTTCTTCAAGAGCTTGCTCTGATACCAATTGTTAGTCCCTAACAATGCAACAAGAATTACAGAATGGGGGGTTGAATGGAATTCTTGAACCTTTTTTAAAAATATAAAATGTTCTAACTTAAGATATAGATGATAGTGTTTTGATTTGCAAAGTGCGGAATAACAAGTTAAATATGAATCAAAACACAAAGTAATAAAAACACAAGTCTTTAAAACTTTCTGGTGGATTAGAAAGTATCCACCAGATATATATATATATATATATATATATATATCGAGAGAACTATGTGAAGCTTGAATAGCTCATAGCTGCTTACAAAATAAGAACAACTAAACTTACAGAGAAATGCTAAGAATTCAGCTTACAAACGTTTCTCTGAGATTTTACTTGCTTAGTCTTCTTGTTGTTCTAATTGCTACTCTTGGTTTATATATCACCAAGATTACACAGTAATAAGACAAGATAATAAAAACAAAACCTATCAAGTCTAATACTATGCTGCTTCATTACTCTGTTCCAGCATCTTTGAATATCTTCATAATAGCATGGAAATGGCAATGCTTCTTTGTTCTCAAAAACCCAGTTGAATAGGCTTCCACATTCCTTTTGCATACACTCGACGCATGTAACTGTATTGTCACTGTCAACAGATGTTTGAATTGATTATTCGTCGGGTACATGATCATCCGTCGGGTTGCCTTGTTGATCATTCGTCGAGTAGCATTGTTGATCATCCGTCGAGTAGCTTTCTGGCACTTGAATTTATTTCATTTATGCAGAATTACAAGACATCATCTATGTACAATTAATCAACTTATTATGTATATCTAATTAAAGTCAATATGACTTATATGCTACTACATAATCTAAATAAAGGTGTTTGCAGAAATGTGCTACATGACTTATTGTTACATAAGCTACTCACTCGATGGATAACAAATCATCATCCGTCAGGACTATATTGAGTCATTTGTCGGGACTATATTCCTTATCCGTCGAGTGCTACATTTTTCACTAAGTTAAATCTACTAAGGTGTTTTATTAATGAAATCATCAAGTTCACAACATATTCACAACAGATGTACAATTCCGCATTATTCATTTCAGAAGTTGAGATGCTTAACTTACAGCCCGTTCTTGCTTTGAACACAATAGATCTAAGTGGACAGGTTTAGCAAGGGGCTCATACTTTAGAAGAAGTTGTGACTCTATTAATATCTAGTCCCGGACCTGGTCACGATAATTATTGTTAGATATATTTGAGATGTCATGTCTGATATGATTTGTGTTTAGTTTTCAGAACTTAACAACAGGACAAATCAGGACTTACTGAAATCAGGACTTACTGGAAGTCCGAACTTAATATCAGAACTTAAGGTCATATCAGAACTTAAGTGCGGGAAGACTTTCAGTTAAGGCATGAAGCTGATTTACAGGAGAAGATCGAGACTAAAACAAAAGAAGATATGTATGGAAAGATTTAGAAGACTGGAAGACTTGTAGAAGATATCTGATTGATATATTTTAGAATATAGAATTGTATTCCATATCAATTAGAATTTATCTTGTAACTGTGTACTATATAAACACGGACTTAGGGTTTACACTAGATGTGTTATCATTATCGAGAAGATTATACATTGTAACCTAGCAGCTTTTAGTGATATTTGTTCATCACTGAGAGAGAATGGCTGTTCATATTGTAACAGAGTTTATTGAATATACTTGATCTTTGTTACATACTTGTGTTAAATCGATTTGATTGTATAAACACTGTATTCAACCCCCTTCTACAATGTTGTATGACCTAACAAGTGGTATCAGAACTTATCTGTTAACACACATACAGTAAAGATCCAAACAATCATGTCTGAAGAAGCACAAACTCCAATCAAGCCCACCAAAACTCAAGAAACTCAAAACACCCAAACCCACAGTCGATATGAGACTATTAGGGTTCCCATACTGAGATCTTCTGAGTATCCCATATGGAAAGTGAAGATGGCTATGTTTCTGGAAGCTACAGATCCTGAATACCTTGATAGGATTAATGAAGGACCATACAAGCCTACCAAGCTCTCTGTTGCAGTTACTGATCAACCAGCAAAGTCCATACCAAAGGAGAAAGGTGATTACACAGATGAAGGCATTTCATCTATTACCAAGGATGCAAGGGTAAGGCATTTGCTGCATAGTGCCAATGATAATGTCATGTCAAACAGGGTAATTAATTGCAAGACTGCAAAAAATATATGGGATGCTTTGAGACAGGATGCCAGATGTATGATATTCAGACCAAAAAGGTTAACACATTGATCAGGCCTGATGGACCAGATCAGGCCTGATCGAACAAAGAAGGCCCAAAACCCTGATTATTAATTAATTTCATAATTAATTAATAAGGGAGAAAAACAGCTATTAAGATAAGTCCTAGTGAGGATATAAATCCTTGTAGATTGGCCTCCAAGGAACCTCATGGGATAAGGAATCAGCTTCCTACTTTCTAGGACTCCAAAGTCCATTCTAATTCAGAGACTTGACCACCAAGTCCCCTATACCAAGTCCAATTCAAGGACTCCCAACATCTATATAAGGGGCCTCACCCTACAGATCAGAACTACGTTTTTTAGGACATTCTGTGAAGAGATAATGAATGCCCATATCTCAAGAAAGTTCAAGATGCCAACTATCAAAGCTTATGATGGCACGGGAGATCCCGCTAATCATGTTAGGACATTCTCCAATGCACTGTTATTGCAGCCCGTGAATGATGTTATTAAGTGTCGGGCGTTTCCTCAAACCCTGTCGGGTATGGCTCAGAGGTGGTATAGTCGTTTACCCCCAAACTCTATTGGGTCGTTCAGAGAATTAAGTCAGACTTTTATTAAGCAATTTATCAGCGGGAGAGTGCATGAGAAAAGTTCAGCATCTCTTATGAGCATTGTGCAGGGAACAAAGGAATCCTTGAGAGTACCTGAATCGTTTCACAAAGGAGGCTTTAAAGGTCCCAGACCTTGATGATAAAGTAGCCATGATAACACTGCAAAAAGGAACTAGGGATGAGTTTTTCAAGATGTCCTTGGCCAAATGCCCCCCTGAAAGCATGTTGCAGCTCCAGGATAGGGCAGGGAAGTACATCAAGGTGGAAGAAAGCATGAGAAAGACCGTAGTGAGTAATGAGCCCATTGGAGGCAAGAAGCGAAAAACTGATCTGGAGTATATTACTAAGGACAAGTATCCTGGAACTAAGGGAAACCCTGATTCAACCCCCAAGAAGGGAGGACCTGGGCAAAAGTTCACCGAGTACGCTAAGTTGAATGCTCGTAGAAGCCAGATCTTGATAGAAATCGAGAAAGATCGAGATATTCATTGGCCTAAGCCCTTGAAGGCTGATCCTGCCAAGCTAGATAAGAGCAAGTATTGCAGATTTCACAAAGATGTTGGTCATGACACCGATGAGTGTGGGCAGCTGAAAGATGAAATTGAGTTCCTCATTCAAAAAGGAAGATTGAATAAATATACTGGAGAAGGAGGGGATATGAGTAATAATGGAAGGAAAAACTTTGAAGAACGTAGGAGGGACCAAGACGATCAGGAGCGAAATCCCCAGCCTAGAGGACCGGTTATAAATACAATTTTTGGAGGACCGACTGCTGCTGGATTATCCAGGAACTCCAGGAAAGCATATACTAGAGAGGTTATGCATATTGTTGGAGAAGCCCCGAAGAGGGCCAGGACAGAGGTAACATTGCCTTTAGATGATTCTGACCTAGAGGGTGTAAAATTTCCTCATGACGACCCGCTGGTCATAACACCAATAATAGGAAATAGCCCGGTCAAGAGAGTCCTTGTGGATAATGGTGGTTCAGTGGATATCTTGCTCCATGATACCTTTCTAAGAATGGGATATAACGATTCCCAATTGACCCCAACCGACATGCCTATATATGGATTTACGGGAGTAGAGTGCCCCGTGGAGGGGATAATCAAGTTGTCAACCACCATAGGTCAGGAACCAAGGCAAGCAACGCAGATGTTGGACTTTATGGTGGTAAAGGCGAGTTCAACTTATAATGCTATCATGGGGAGAACAGGGATACATGCCTTCAAGGCAGTCCCTTCTTCCTACCATTCAGTTATGAAGTTTCCCACAAGGAATGGGATTGGAGAAGAGAGAGGAGATCAAAAAATGGCTAGAAACTGTTATGTAGCCTCTTTGAGGGCAGATAGAGTTGGGGGACAGGTTCTTCCTATTGAAGATATGGATATCCGAGAGAATGATGAGAAAAGAGGAAAGCCAGCAGAAGACTTGGTTTCGATTTCTTTAGCTCCCGAGAATCCTGAGAGGGTGACTTTAATTGGAGCCACACTCGAGGAACCCCTTAGAGGGAAGTTGGTGAGATTTTTGTAAGAAAATAGTGATGTATTTGCATGGTCAGTAGCTGATATGCCAGGCATAGACCCAGAACTGATTACCCACAAGTTGAATGTGGACCCAAATCGGAAGACGGTAGAGCAAAAGAAAGGAAACTTTGCCCCGAAAAGACAGGAAGCTATAAAACAGGGGGTTGAGAAGCTCTTAGAGGCTGGTTTCATTGAGGAGATATAGTTTCCCGAATGGTTAGAAAACCCTGTAATGGTGAAGAAGGCCAATGGAAAGTGGAGGATGTGTATAGACTTCACTGATCTGAATGATGCATGCTCTAAGGACTGTTTTCTGTTGCCAAGGATTGATACTTTGATAGATGCCATTGCCGGGCATGAAATGTTGAGCTTCATGGATGGATTTAGTGGATACAATCAGATTAAGATGTACAAGGATGACATTCCAAAGGTATCATTCATCACTAACTTTGGTGTTTATTGTTATCTTGTTATGGCATTTGGTCTTAAGAATGCAGGAGCCACCTATCAAAGGTTGGTAAATAAAATTTTTAAGGATCTTATTGGCAAGACTATGGAAGTCTATGTTGATGACATGTTAGTCAAGAGTCTAGTAAAGACTGATCATGTAACCCATTTGAGGGAAGCTTTTGAGGTCCTGAGGTACCACAAGATGATGTTAAATCCTACAAAGTGTGCTTTCGGAGTAGGATCTGGAAAATTTTTGGGATTGATGGTCTCCAAGAGAGGAATCGAGGCCCACCCCGATAAAATAAAGGCAATCATGGACATGGAACCACCAAAAACTGTCAAGGATGTTCAGAAGCTCACATGAAGGGTTGATGCGCTGGGACGATTCATCTCCAAGTTAGGAGACAAGTGCTTGTAGTTCTTCAAGTCACTAAAGAACATTAAGGACTTTGTATGGAGTGAGGAAAACCAGAAGGCATTCGAGGAATTAAAGAAATATATGGCCCAGGCCCCGTTGTTGGCCAAGCCAGTTTTGAATGAAGTTTTATACTTGTACTTAGCCGTTTCAGAGAGTGCCTTGAGCGCTGTATTGGTTAAGGAGGAACTGAAAATTCAGAAACCCGTATACTATGTTAGCAAAATTTTACATGGTGCTGAGTTAAATTATTCAACTATTGAGAAATTTGCTCTAGCCTTGGTAATGGCTTCAAGAAAGTTACGTCCTTACTTTCAGGCTCATCAAATTGAGGTGCTAACAAATCAGCCCCTGAGAAATATGATTCATAGTGCCAAGGTTAGTGGGAGGTTGATCAAGTGGGCAATAGAGCTGGGAGAATTTGACATCAAGTATAAGCCGCGAACGGAAATAAAAGCCCAGGCATTAGCTGACTTTGTGGTGGAATGTACCATATCCAACCAAGAAGTCGGGGGCATGAAGATACCATACCTCAAGATAAGGAAGTTGATAAGGGGGACAAAAAAAGGATGATAAGGAGAAAGAATATTGGGTTCTCTATTTTGATGGAGCATCAAAAATAAACTCAAGTGGAGCAGGTTTGGTTTTACAAAGCCCCGATGGGTTCTTAATTTAGTATGCCATGAAGCTAGACTTCCCGACCACGAATAATGAGGCAGAATATGAAGCTCTGATAGCTGGCCTTGGCCTAGCAGGGACACTTAGAGTTAGGAACTTAAAAGTCCGTGGAGATTTGAAGCTGGTCGTATCCCAGGTAAAGGGAGAGTTTGAGGCAAGGGAAGATACGATGGCTAAGTATGTCCGCCTAGTAAGGGCTGTGATGACCCAATTCGATGAGTGTCATGTTGAGCACATTCCAAGAGAGGAAAATGCTAAGGCAGATGCATTATCAAAGTTTGCTTCATCTGAGATAGAAAAAAGTTCAGGAAGTGTATACTTCCGTGTTTTGAAGACACGGAGCATTGATATTAAGCTTGTAGCTCCTATAGGCCTGGGGACGTCATGGATAGATCCCATTAAAGCCCACATTCAAATCGGTTGGTTGCCAAACGATGCTACTGAAGCACCGAAGTTAGCTGTTCGAGCACTAAGGTACTCTTTGATAGATGGGATTTTGTATAAAAGATCTTTCGTGGTTCCTTACTTAAGGTGTCTCAGGCCCGATGAGGCACGCTTGGCTCTTGAAGAAGTACATGAAGGTATTTGTGGGCAACACTTGGGGGGCAGGGCCTTAGCTCATAAGATAACCCGTTTAGGCTTCTATTGGCCAGAAATGATGGCTGATGCCAAAGAATATGTGAAGAAGTGTGACCGTTGTTAGAAGCATACACCGGTCGTTAGACAACCCCCCGAGATGCTGACCTCTATCAACTCGCCCATCCCCTTTTCTATGTGGGGAATGGATATTCTGGGGCCTTTCCCCATGGCCACGACACAAAGGAAGTTCCTGATTGTAGCCATTGATTATTTCACTAAGTGGATTGAAGCCAAACCCTTGGCCAAAATCACAACTAAGAAGGTTACACAATTCATGTGGGAACATATTATGTGCCGGTACGGAATTACCCACATCCTAGTCACTGACAATGGAACACAATTCAACAACGAGGAATTCAAGAAGTACTGTGAAGAAAATGAAATTGAGTTACGGTTCACCTCCGTGGCTCACCCGCAAGCCAATGGGCAAGCAGAAGTGACGAATCGAATAATCCTGGATGGACTAAAGAAGAGAATCGAGAAATCAAGGAATAATTGGGTGGATGAGATACTCCCAATACTATGGGCCTATAGGACTACCTGTAGGGTCACGACTGGAGTAAATCCCTTCATGCTAGCATATGGGACAGAAGCAGTTGTTCCCGTGGAGATATCGCATTCCTCCCCCAGGATTCAAGCTTTCAATGCTGAGGAAAATGAGGAAGGGCAAAGGTTATCCCTGGATCTAATTGACGAAGTGCGAGATGAGGCACATGCGAAGATAGTGGAATATCAGAAAAAGGCTTCGTTCTACTACAACCTAAGGGTTAAAGAAAGGTTTTTCAAATAAGGTGACTTAGTCTTGAGGAAGGTAGAAGCTTCTGGTGTAGGACAGAAAGGGAATCTTGCCCCAAATTGGGAAGGACCATACAAGATCAAGAGTGTTCAAGGTAGAGGAACCTACAAGCTGGAGACTAAGGATGGTTTTGAAGTCCCGATAACTTGGCATGCACAAAACCTGAAGATTTATTATGTCTGAAGCAATTGAATATGATTCTCACTTATCAAGGTGACAAGTAGGTTGAAAAGAACCTTGAAGCTTTGCTTTCTTAGGATTTACATGTTTTAGCTTTATTTTGAAGTTTATTAAGACTTGTGTAAGGGATAAATCCCAATGACTTATGAAATTCAGAAAGTTTTCGAAATATATTTGAAATCTCTATGGCGAGGCAGGTAAACTAAGTGCATGAAAAGCAAGCATAAAATCCATAGATCAAATAAATATTACAAAAGTTTGATAAACAAAGTCTCGAAAATATGATAACGAAAATAAGCCACGCAGGGCTGGAAAAGCTCTAAGGAGCTGAGGTGCCCTCGGCGTCTATGTCATCATCCCCTCCGCTCTCGCTAGAAGTCTCTGTCGTCTTGGAGGAGGAGGAAGAGATGTCATCCTCAGCAGGCCTGGAAGAAGACTCGGGAGGAGGAAGAAGCGGGTCCTGAGGGACGTGATCCGAGACAACTACTCGGGTACGAAACCTCAACAGCAAAGACTCATCATCAGGGCAGACATAGTCCGCCGGGTTAATATTAGGACAAGCCTCGTTCACGGTCCCAAGGGCCGCGTCCCAACCAGTCCTGAAAAACCCTAGAAAGACTGAGTCATCCCTTATCCTCATAGACTGGGTAAACTCCTCCGAGTCTAGATAGTTATCAATCACCTTATCTTTCTCGACCCAAAGCACCACCAGCTTGGCATTAGACTCTCCGAGCTCTTCCTCCTTACGCTTGAACTTCTTCTCTAGAGCAGCATACTTCTTCTGCTGCCTCCTGAGGGCATTGTCGGCCTTGTCAGAAGCCCTCTTCCATGACTCGGGTTGCCTCACAGCATCTTGAAAATAGGCGTTAGACTGAAATGAAACAATAAACAAAGATGTAAGGCAAGTAAATGCTACAAGTAAGAAGGATAAATTCCATGAAATAATCATACCGAGGCTAAGGACTGAGCTTCCATTAGCTTGATCCCCTCGAGATCAGGAGTAGCCACCACGTCCGTGAAGTCTTTGGGAGTCACGCCATGATAGGACCAATCCCAAGCATACTTCGTGGATCCAACCACAGTATCCCCTCGGCGGAATCCCCAGAGAGGCTGGAAGGCGCCTATAGCAGCAGCAGCAGGAGCAGCAGTAGTAATAGGAGCACTGTGACCCTCAGCTCCCTCAACTGAAGCCTCCCCCATGGGCTCCTTGTGTTTCCTTAAGAAGATAGGCTCCGTGGCCTTTCCTCGAGTTTCCAGGCCCGCAAGACGAGCTTTCTTCATTCTAGCAGTTTCCTCAACGAGGGGCACGTTATCCTCGTTGATCTCCTTGGCAGCTGCAAGATAAGATAAAAAACAAAATAAGTGGTGTCAATAAGGCATGAAATGAAATAAAATGGAGAAGGGAAGAAAAATACCCTGTTGAGAAACAGAGGATAGCCCCACATGGATGAGGGAGAACTCCTCTAAAAGAGTCCAGTTGGTGGTAGTGCCGTCATCCCGAGTAAGCTCATTATAAATAATAGTTTCCTCGGGGGTTAAGTGAATATATTTGAGGCTACCATTACTAACCTTCCCGAAGGATGATCTGAAGAGTGTACCCCAGTCGCCATTCTCCCATCATAACCCAACGAAACTATTCCTCCAATTTTGGTTATTATTGGGAATGGAGGCGCTGTTAAAGATATGCTTACACTTGGGCCTTTGTTTGACATAAACCCAACCACAATTACCAAAAGAACTGTTGTAACATTGAAAAACTTTCCTAAAAACAGCTACGGATAGGGGAAAACCTACCCTAAGGCAGAAAACCATAAAACATAAAATGTTCCTCCAAGCGTTTGGAGGAAGCTGACATGGGTTGATTTGTAAATCAGCTAGAAGATGAGTAATGAAGGGGTGAAAAGGGAACCTAAGCCCAGCATCGAGGGCATCTGTATAAATAAAAAGAGTATCGGGTTTCCAGCGGCAAGTACGGTCACCACCAGAAACTGGAACTAATCTAAGAGGAGGAAGAACGTTATAACGTGCATTTAACTTATCATAATCTATGTTGTGCCAAGTATTGCAATGATTAAAAGAATCAAGATGTGCAGTGGAGGGATATTCATCCCCCCTAGTATTAATCATATCGATCAGGGATATGTAAGAAGAGCGGATTTCGATATCCTTACCTTTTTTTGAAGTTGAGGCTATCTTGGCTGCTCTCTCGGAATTCTTATCAACCATTAATGAAGCCTGGAAAAACCTGGAAACCTTGGAAGGAATGGTGGCCGGAAAACTAAAGGAAAAAAAGTGTTGAGAGGGAGAGAATTGTAGATTGAGTGAAGAAGTGAAATGAGAAGTGTGAGGAAATCACACTCTCATCCCACCTTTATATAGCCAAGAAGGAGGTGATTTGGGCCTTGAAAAGCCCATTTGGGCCCAGAAATGAGAAGGTTCTGGAATTATCCAGGAAATTCCTGGAAAAATCAAGAAAAAAACTTGAATTTTTGAAGATTCTGGAAGGATCCAGAAAAACCTTAAAAGAACCTGGAATTTGGGCTCGGAGCCAAGGCCCAATTCTAGAAAAATCTTGAAAAACCCAGGTGTTTAGGGCTAAAAAGGCCTAGAGCCAAGGCCCAAGTACAAAAGCCCTGTTTAAGGAGCCCGGTTAAAATGATGGGCTCAAAAATAAAACCCAGTTGAATAAATGGGTCCAGGAATGAGCCCAATAAAGATAAGCCCAGAACAGGGCCCAAATATTTGAATTAAAGGTAGAGGCCCAAATTTGAGTTGAAAAAAAAATCCAGCCCAGGTTTAAGGGCCCAAATCCAAATATATGGAAATTATAAAAATATATACAAAAAGTAACATATTCAAGACCCATTCGACCTGGAAATATAAGGAAATCCTAATCGAAATTCCTGAGGTCGAAATCCTGTCGAATAGGGCTGAATAACAGGCTTAATTCGACAAGAATCAAGACCAATTCGACCAAGAAATATGAAGAATTCCTGATCGAAATCCTTGAGCCCGAATTTCTGTCGATCAGGGCTTAAAAAGATGGCTAATTCGGTCAAAAACGGAAATCCTGACCGAAAAGGGGAGAAAAATCCTAGTCGAAAAAAAAAAATTTCTGCTCGAAAATTCAAAAAAAATAAAAAAATAAAAAGGAAAAAATCCTGGCCGAAATTCGACCAGGATTCCTAGTCGAAACCCTCCTCCTCGAAATTCCTTCAACCAGGGCAATGGGAGGCCTTATTCGACCAGGATCCTGGTCGAACAGGATTCCTGGTCGAACCAGGTATTAAAAAAAAGAGAGAAAAAGAAAAAGGAAGAAAAAGAAAAAGAGAAGGAAGAAAAATTCTGAAAGGGGTGATAATTAAGGAAATTCCTTAAAATATTTTCTGAAATATGATTATATTTCAGAAAATAAGGAATAAATTCCTGAAAATTAAGGAAAAATCCCAGAATTAAGGAATAAATTCCTGAAAATTAAGGAAAAATCCCAGAATTAAGGAATAAATTCCTGAAAATTAAGGAAAAATCCCAGAATTAAAGGAAAAATTCCTGGAAATTAAGGAAAATCCCAGAATTAAGGAAAAATCCCAGAATTAAGGGAAAAATTCCTGGAAATTAAGGAAAAATCCCAGAATTAAGGGAAAAATTCCTGAAAATTAAGATAATTCCAGAATAAAAGGAATAAAAGAAAATCATTGTAAATGTGTAGGTCGCTCCACAGTTTACGTAAAAACGATACCCTGTAAGGGAACGAATGAACTTAACTTCTGCGAAACCTAGTCACTGTTTCCCAAAAGTTGGGGGGCAAATGATAGGGAATAAATAAATCATGATTACCTAGTTAATGTTGTATTAATTACATATGATTTGGGATGCAAGGCCCAATAAGAAGATGTATGATATTCAGACCAAAAAGGTTAACACATTGATCAGGCCTGATGGACCAGATCAGGCCTGATGGAACAAAGAAGGCCCGAAACCCTGATTATTAATTAATTTCGTAATTAATTAATAAGGGAGAAAACAGCTATAAAGATAAGTCCTAGTGGGGATATAAATCCTTATAGATTGGCCTCCAAGGAATCTCATGGAATAAGGAATCAGCTTCCTACTTCCTAGGACTCCAAAGTCCATTCTAATTCAGAGACTTGACCACCAAGTCCCCTATACCATATCCAATTCAAGGACTCCCAACATCTATATAAGGGGCCTCACCCCACAGATCAAAACTACATTTTGACTTGATCCTTGAAAATCAGCAAGGTACGTAGGCATCTTGTTAAGGCAGATTGAGTCACGAAACACAAGAGTAGTCAAACCGAGCCTCGAAGCTCACGTTCCTTAGTAATAAATACAGTAATTATATATCTTAGTTTTTAATCCATAACACCAGGGAATTGATGCAATCAAAAAGAACATGAGAACTATACTCACTCAAGAGTATGAGTACTTTGACTCAAAAGATGATGAGTCATTAACTGATTTATATGACAGGTTTGCCAAACTCTTGAATGATCTGTCACTGGTGGACAAGGAATATGATCTTGAAGATTCAAATCTAAAATTCCTTTTAGCTCTTCCTGAAAATTGGGATTTGAAGTCTACTACCATAAGAGACAACTATGAACTTACTGAAACTACTCTTGATGAAATTTATGGTATGCTCAAGACTCATGAACTTGAGATGGATGAAAGGAGCAAGAGGCATGGAAGAAAGTCAAGGACAGTTGCTCTTAAAGCTGAGGAGGAATCTCCTAAAGTGGTTGCCTCAAAGAGGGGCAAAGGAGGCTCTCATCATAAAATTTGATTCAGAGTCATCATATTCTGATGATGATGATTCGGAAACTGAAAGTTCCCCTGAAATAGATGTTGATGCAGAGATGATGCAACTATGTGCTCTTATGGTGAAGGGTATCACAAAGATAGCCTATAGAAAATTCAGAAAGGGAAAGAAGTTTTCCAGGAAAAGTGGAAGTTCTGATAAGAAAGGATTCAGAAAGTCTGAAGGCAAAGGAGAAAAGTCTGACAGTGGAGACAACTCAAATGTCAAATGCTATAATTGTGGTGAAAGAGGCCACATATCTCCTAACTGCAAGAAAGGAAAAAGTGACAAAGGCAAGGCACTTGTCACAAAGAAGAAAAGTTGGACAGACACTTCAGATTCTGAAAAAGAGGTGAACTATGCCTTGATGGCAAATGCTGATAACAGTCCTTGAACTGCTGAATTGTAGGTACCTCAAACAACTTATGCTTTTCATACTGATGATATTACTGAGTTGAGATTATATCTTAAAACCATGTTCATTAGTTATAGAGATCATACTTCAACATGTGAAAGATTAACATCTGAAAATCTTGCTTTTAAAAAGAGAAATGACTATTTAGAAAAGGATTTAGTTTTTCTTCATCAAACTAAGAAAGAAAGAGATGATGCTTTGTATGTTAGAGATGAAGTACTAAAATTGAATGAATCTCTAAAAACTGATTTAGAAAAGGAAAGAGAGATTATCAGAACTTAGACTAACTCTAGAAGAACAACTCATAATTTACTAAGTAGTGGGAACTGGAAAGAGGGCTTAGGTTATGGAGATGATAAAAGTGAGAAAGAAACTGTGCAAATTGGGCCAACTGTTGTTAAACAGACTATTAAGCCAAAGGTAAAT
This sequence comes from Apium graveolens, assembly GCF_009905375.1. NCBI lineage: Eukaryota > Viridiplantae > Streptophyta > Magnoliopsida > Apiales > Apiaceae > Apium > Apium graveolens. The sequence continues at coordinate 169,599,664 of NC_133649.1, forward strand.
CCTGTTAAGTTTGTAGCAAAAACTGTAAAGTCTGATTCTGAAAAGATGAAAGAGTCTAGGACAGAAGTCAAAGAAAAGTCAACTTCTGACAAATTACAACAGGATAAACCAGCTGAAGTAAACATAGGCTTAATGACAAAGAAGCAGCTTAAGCATAAGCTGAAAGAGACTAGAAATATGAACAAGGTAAAGGAAGCTAGAAAAAATAGGAATGGAAAGGAAGGTGTGAATAAAAGTAATAATGATATGGATGTTCCTAACACTCCTAGAAAGAAATGTTATAACTGTGGAAACTCTAACCATCTTGCTTCTTTTTGCAGGAAAAATAAAGATATAAACTGTTTACCTCCTAAATCAGGAGTTAAGAGTCAGTCTGTTAGGTTTAAGCCACAAAATCCTTGTTTCCATTGTGGTAGTTTATGGCATTCTATTTATACTTATAAGGAATATCATAGTTTGTACTATGATTATTATCAAATAAAACCTTCTTTGAAGAAAGTTAGTATTATTCCTTCTAGTGTAAAGTCTGATGCAAAGTCTGATATAAATTCTGAAAAACAGCATGTTAGCATAAACTCTGAAATCAAATCCGCTGCAAATGCTAACAAAATTGAAAAGGAAAAAAGGATCCAAGCAAGTCTGGGTCCTTAAAACTAACCAATAGTGGTCTTTGTGATTGCAGGGCAACAAGAAAAATATCCTAGTGCCGGACAGTGGATGTTGAGGATATATGACTGGAAATAAAGCCCTGCTATCAGACTTTATGAAGAAAGCTGGCCCAGGAGTTTCTTATGGAGATGGCAACATGGGAAAAACTCTGGGATATGGCAATATCAATCCTGGGAATGTCATCATTGAAACAGTAGTTCTTGTCTCAGGACTTAAACACAATCTGCTAAGTGTGAGTCAAATCTGTGACAGAGGTTATCATGTGGACTTCTTTGAAGAACATTGTGAATTTGTAAGCAATTCTACAGGCAAAGTGGTTCTGAAAGGTTACAGGCATGGTAACATTTATGAAGCCATACTTTCAACAAGTTCTGATGGTTCTGCAATCTGTCTGTCAACAGAATGACATCAGGAACCTGGTAGACTCCCACGAAAATCTTCAAATACAAAACTCAGAAGATAAGGAACTTGAAATTGATCTAAAGTCCAAGAAGAATAAGAAAATTGAAGATGTCATTGTTCAGAGACTGATCTAAAGTCCAAGAAGAACAAGACAATTGAAGATGAGGAGATAATCAGAATCTTGGGAAGATATCTTCAAAATACTGATACCATGTTGCCAAACTCACAATTCAACTTAAAAGAAGACAAGGATGATGCTGATTAGAAGCATGATGAGTAAAAACCTTTTGGATCAAATCCAATTCATTCTTCTAAAGCAACTGGTAGAAAAGTAGAAGAAAAGAAGAACGATGACAAAAAAAGGGAGATAAAAGAAGAGGGAAGATGGTGAAGACTCAAAGAAAAATGTCCAATCAATTCAAATCCAACATGCTCAAGCCACTAAACCTACTAGCTCAAACATTCAACTACCCCTGACCTTTAATCTTAAGCTTTTGTATAAACAAACTGCTAACACTCTACTTAAAATACCAATCACCTCCAGCCAAACCTCTCTAAAGGTTACTGGCATGATAACATTTATGAAGCCATAATTGAGTAGAGCATCAATTGAAGAAAGCTGGAATTGGCACAAAAGACTCTCTCATTTAAATTTCAACAACATAAATGAGCTAGTAAAGAAAGATCTTGTGAGAGGACTACCAAAATCAGTATTTGCTCCTGATGGCCTTTGTGATTCATGTCAAAAGGCAAAACAAAGAAAATCCTCTTTCAAGAACAAAACTAAATCTTCAATTCTTGAGCCTTATCACCTACTATATGTTGATCTATTTGGTCCAGTCAATGTCATGTCTATTGCAAAGAAGAAACACTTGGGTGTATTTCTTGCACAAGAAGAATGAAACTGCATCTACTCTAACTAATCATGTCAGACAGTTGGATAATTTGGTCAAAGGTTCTGTCAAATTATAAGAAGTGATAATGGTACTGAGTTCAAGAATTCAATCATGAAAGAGTTCTGCAAAGAGCATGGAATTAAGTAGGAATTCTCTGCACCTGGAACTCCACAGCAAAATGGAGTTGTAGAAAGAAAGAACAGGACTCTCATTGAAGTTGTTGATGAAGCAAAGCTACCAACCTACTTTTGGGCTGAAGCTGAGCGGACTGCTTGTTTTACACAGAATGCTACACTATTAAACAAGCATGGAAAAACACCATATGAGATGGTGACGAAAAAGAATCCAAATCTGAAATACTTTCATGTATTTGGTTGCAAGTGTTTTGTTCTTAAGACTCATCCCGAACAGCTATCAAAATTTGATTTAAAAGTTGATGAAGGAATTTGTTAGGTCACACAACACTGTAGAAGGGGTTGAATACAGTGTAAAATACAATCAAAGCGATTTAGAACACAAGTAACAGAAAACAAATGTATTCGATATTAGAAACTCTGTTACAATGGAACTATTCTCTCTCAGTGATGAACAAATATCACGAGAGCTGCTAGCTTACAATGTATGATCTTCTCGATGATTGTAACACGTATAGTGTAAACCTATGTCTGTGTTTATATAGACACACAGTTACAAGATTACTTCTAATTGATATGGAATATAATTATGTCTCCTAAAATATATCAATCAGATATCTTATATAATTCTTCTAGTCCTCTAATTCTTTCCATGCATATCTTCTTCTGTATTAGTCTCGATCTTTTTTCTTGTAAATCAGCTTCCTTCCTTAACTGTTAGTCCTCCAGTACTTAAGTTCTGATATCCATCTTCAGATATTATCTTCTGATAATCTAAGTCCTGATATCCTTAAGTCCTGACTTCCAGTAAGTCCTGATTCCAGTAAGAACTGATATTTCCTATTTTTTAAGATCTGAAAACTAAACATGAAACATATTAGACATGACATCTCAAATATATCCAACAATCTCCCTCAACTTGTAAATTATGGAAGAATGTACAAGTTAATAGATCTGATGAGGTCAAAAACATTTAAGTTCAAATATAATAAGAGTTTAATAAGACTATTAACTACAACTTACAAAACATCCAGCTTTACCAACATCACTAAATCAATCTGAATCCATAATGATTCTTAACAAAATCATTTATCAGATTATCTTCAGCTTTCCTCAGAACTTCAGCTAACTGTGCTTTGACCTGTATCAGTTCTTCTTCTTTACTATCACCAATTTGATAAATGGCTGTTCTGAGAGCTTGAATGGATGTTCTTTCAAGTCCATCACCAAGTCTGATAACCTTAGCATGTGAAGAGTTTTCATTATAACATAAGCATCTTCCTTTCAGAATAACTTCCACCTTAGCAGAATTCTTCAGCATAGGAATTTCTCTTCCATCACCTTCAGTGTTCATTGGACTGTAATGAGAAGTCTTTGTACCAGAGATTCTGAATAGATCTCTTATAGCCTTCAAAATATATTCTGACCATCTTCTTGTAACATCAGATTTTACTTCCAGAAGATAGTGAATATGTTGAAGCTCTCTGAAAGACTTCTTTAGTACATCAGTATCAGCTAGTCTATAAGTCCTTCCATCATTGAGAAATAAGATCAATTTCTCTTTTAGATTCTCTTTGTCATGAGCATCTATCACAATTTGATCAGACAACACCTTGTCAAGGTGCCTTTGTTTGATTTTTTTATATGGTTTGTCTGTTAACATGAAAGGATCTCTTAGAGTAACCTCTACTCATGTTCGAATCTTCTCTTCGTCAGAACCTAATCCAGCTCTATCTCTAGGTTGATTGGCTCTCAACCCAAATATAGCGAGTTGATTAATCATGAGATTGGATTTTGGTTCAACTGGAGTAGCTTTCTTCCATAACAGCTTCTTCTTATCAGCAATTGTCATTTTATTCAAATCAATTTGAGCATTGTCAGTAGTTGATCTCTTGATAGCTTGATCAGAATTTGTTGTTTCTTCTGTACCTTGCTGTCCTTTATTCTGAACAACAACTTGAGCAGTGTCAGAGGTTGTTTTAGATTCTTCAATTATCTTTCTTCTTTTCAGAATTTGAACAGTTCCATCTTCAACAAGATTATCATTAGTTACTTGAACCATTTTGCACACTGGTTTCATCAGATCTTGAGAAGTTTTCAAGTCCAGTGGCTTGGTTGGTTCATCAACTTTTCCTTTCCCTTTGTCTTTGGGATCACTCTCAGTTTGTGATCTAGCCTTGAACTTTGAAGTTTCAGAATTTGACTTTTCCTTAATCACAATGCCTTTTTCCTTAGGCCTTGGAGGTTTCTTTGCATCAGAAGCTTTAGACTTAAGATTTGTCATCTCAACAGCAAATCTAGTTTCTTCCTCCTTGAGAGTTTCTAAATCCATTCCTGGATTGTGTTCAGAAATAATCTTCTTGCTATCTCCTCATCATGTGTCTGGATTTTAGGATCTTTGTAATAAACAGTAGTCTGCTTCCCCTTTAACTTCAGAGTTTGTAAAAACTTCTAAGAGTCTTTAGATCCTGACTGAATCAGAATATCAGAACATGACATCAGACTTTGTTTATCAGCACTTGACTTCAGTCTTTGAGCATTCGCAGCATCAGAACTTGACTTGTTCTGAATAGAAGATTTTCCTTGAACTTTTCTTTGACCTCTGCTCTTTTCAGAGTTTCCCTGGTCATCACCTTTATCATCCTTTTTCTTCAGTTCATAAGTAGGTGAGCATTTGGACTTAACTACCTTCTCCCCCTTTTTGGCATCATCGGGAAGTAAGAGAGAAAGAAGAAGTTCAACTGAAGATTGGATTTCATCTAATTGAGCTTTCTGAGAAGCTTGATTAGCCAGGACCTCGGCAATTTGGGCCTGTTGCTTCTCTTGAGTTTTCTCAATGGCTTCAACTTTTTTAGAAATAGATCTGATATACATGTTCTTGTCAAGCTTGAGCTTTAGATCGAGCTTATCAGCTTGTTCTCTGAGTGTATCAACCTTTTCATGAGTAGAAGCATGTAGACCTTGAAGATGTTTTGTAGACAGAGCTGTGATCTTGAGTTGTGTCTTAAAATCAGCATTTGTGAGCAACTCATCAGCTTTTGTAATATGCTCTGTCAAAAATTTAGAACATGGAATAAAATCTGATTCATTCCACTTCTTGGTCCACTCAACACCTCTATGAGTATCCTCCCAAGGAATAGGTGCTTTCTTTTCAACAAATTTCTTCACCAATTATTCCTTGCCCAGAATAGGAACTGAATGCTCAGCAGAAATACTGTCATCAGAACTTGAGGAAGACTCATGCTATTCTGATAGCTCAACAGTGTGTGAAGCAACTGGAGATTCAGGAATATCATCATCTAAATTCTGAGGATCAGAATATATCTCCAGAGCTGGTGTCTTTGATGTAGATGGAGCTTCCAGAAGAACTTCAGGTATATTCAAATTATGAATATCTATTTCAGAATTTTCAGTTTGTTCTTTAGCATCATCTGTAGCTTTAATAGGAGAGACAGGAGGGGTAACAACTATATCATTAGCAGTGTCTTTGGCTTGAGCTGGAAGGGCTTCAATGATAATTGGTTCTTGTGAGATCAGAGATTCCTGATCCCATTCCTCAGCTTCTTTAGTATCTTCTGATGGAGCCTTAGCCAAATACCTCATAGCCTTCATTTTCTTCAATCTCCTTGCCAATGAAGGAGTTGCTTCAGCAGCAACAGAACTTACAGATTTCTTTCTTTTCAAAGTATCAGAACTTTGAGCTGTTGTTTCTTTCTGAGAAGTAACATTCTCAGCTTCATTTATCACAGGTTCATATGCATGAACCCGTGCTTTAATTGTTTCCTCTTCACTCTTAGACTCATCTCTGAGAATCATCTTCCTTCTCTTTTATGGAGGTTGAGGAACAGACTTTGTCCTCTTAGAAGGTTTGGAAGATGAAGGTCTGGTTGTTTGTGCTGATGGTTGAGAAGTTTGAGGTGTTTGTGTAGAGGTGGCAGGTGCTGACGGTTGAGGTTCTGATGGTTGGACATCAGGATATAGTGCATTGTATTTAACTGGATCATAGGTTATTAAGGCCTGTTTGACAGATAAAGGTACTCGGAGGGGTCTTAACACAACCTTCTTATTATCAGTAGACAATAAGTCATTAAAAGCTCTTTTAGCTAGTCTGAATGATGGAATTAATTCACTAGCTGATTGGGGCTTATCATCACAACAAAAACTATAAATAAGCTGACAGAATCTAGCAAAATAGACAGTATTCCTATCTTTTGTCATCCTATCCCCAATGAAACCTAAAACAGCACTTGCATAATCAAAATCAGTTTGATTAATGAGATCATACCCGATTTATTGACTGAATATAGGGATTGCATCGAAGTTAGAACATTTGTTGGCAAAAGCCTTGGTGATGCAGTCAAAGAAGAAACTCCATTCCCTCCTTATGTAAGGTCTCTTCAATTGACCCAGCTTTGCCAATGTCTTTTCATACCCCAGACTGGCCATCATATTTTGAAGAATGGGCTCCTCAACAGTTGTATAGGCTCTGTTTTCAGGCAACTGCAGTGCTTGGCATATTGTAGCCAAGGTTACGACATGCTCATCCTCCCCTGTTGTAAAGATTATACTTGGGGACCCTTGAGCACCACCATCATCATATACTCCACTTCTCCAGAACTCCAGCACTTGAGTTCCAGAGACTGCATTAGGCTGGGTCAGAGTGTACCCAATATCAGAATTAGCGAGAAAATCCTGAATGAAGTGAAGTTCTGATGGAGCTTCATCCTTGCTAAGAATGGCGGAGTAGTTGTTAGGAACAAACTTAGCTCCATTGAAAATCACGTCTTTTGGTGCCATCTCTGTAAGAAATTAAGTGAGAAAGAGAGTGTTTGCAAAGTGTTTGTTAAAAGTCCTGAAATAAAATGCTTCAGAGAATATTAGAAAGAGAGAGAATAAAAGAGATTAAGAATAGAAAAGTAAGTAAAAGATTAGAAAATCTTTTTACTCCCATATATATATACTCTCTCCACTTAACAGTTATATTTTTGAAGCATGGGATACACTTTACACCTGGCAACGTGTGAACAGTCAATAAATGGTTAGAGCAGGAGTTAATGGGCACGTAAAATAGGCAATAATTACCGTGCACATGCAATTTTTCAAGACATACACGTTTACCACTAACCCAAAATGATTATGACTGTTTTTATCTTGCCCAAATATATTCTGATTTAAATATGACTATTTCAGATTTTACCACAAATAAGTCAAGTAAAGAATAATGCCACGTAAGCATCAAGGATTCCATCAGGATTTAATATCAGAACTTAACTTATATCAGATGTTAACAGTCATCAGAACATGGCTTCTATACTCAAAAAGTGAATATCTTTTTCTATAATTCTTCATACAAATACTGACTTGTTTTCTTCAGAGTTTAATCATCAGAACTTGTCCTCAGAATTTATGCAAATGACACTTAACTGTTTGTCAATAACAACTTAATCAGCACAGTAATTTTCATCATTTATATAGAGTGAAAGTGAGTGAAAGTGTGTGCATTCAGCAAAATATCAGATAAAGATTAAAGTCTGATAAACTTCAGTACATCTTAGAAATAAGGCATAACTGAGAAAAATGCTTAAAATCTGTCATCAGTCATGATGTCTACTATAGAACAAATTTATGCAAGAGTCCACCTCAACTGTTTGTGCTCATTTTATGCATCTTTTGAAATTCCTTTTTACAGTGGCTTCTCAGTGTAAGTGAGTCACGACTGCTTATCAGAATTTATGTTGTTATCAGAGTATTTCTCTAGTAATCATAGAATGTGAAAAGTCACCAAGAAAAATTTTACTTTTCTAATGCATATTACTTAATACCAGCAATGCACTTGGGTCTTCCTTTCCACATATTTACTCTAGATCTCAAAGGAGTACCTGACTTTTATTCTTTTCTTTTCTTTTCTTTTGATAAGTGAGGCTTATCAGCACTTAGTTCATTCTTAAGATTTACTGGCATCAGAATTTGACATATAAGAAATAAGAATCTAGTTTGTGACTTAGTAATAAGATACACAAAGTAAACTTGACTAAGCTCAATATCAGAATCTGCTTGTGTTAATGAGTTTCCACATAAACAACTAATTCAAACATGGGATTTCTAGTATGTTAAAGACTACTAGGTCAACATCTAGCACAGTTATCCTCATTGGATTGAATAGTCACAGATTATTCAAAACACTTATCAGAGTATATAGATCCACATCAGAGAACAATCAGCATTTAATGAATTTTCAAATTAAGCACAGATTACATATAGATAATACAATCTGTAAACACTGACCATAAAGTCTGATGTATGAGAACAAAAACTAAGTAGATTTAGAGAAAGAACCTAAAACCATTCCAAGTTCATTTACCAATCTTATAAAAGTAGCTTCACATAGGGGTTTTGTGAAGATATCTGCTAGCTGTGGATTTGTTGGAACAAAATGCAATTCCACTGTACCTTCATCCACATGTTCCCTTATAAAATGGTACCTAATACTGATGTGTTTTGTCATTAAGTGTTGAACTGGATTACCTGTCATAGCAATTGCATTTTGATTATCACAGTAAATAGGGATTTTAGAAAATTCTAACCCATAATCCAGTAACTGATTCTTCATCCAAAGAATATGTGAACAACAGCTTCCTGCAGCAATATATTCTGCTTCTGCAGTTAATATGGAAATTGACTTATGTTTCTTGCTAAACCAAGAAACCAATCTACCTCCAAGAAATTGGCAGCTTTCACTAGTGCTTTTCCTGTCTATTTTCCATCCTGAAAAATCTGCATCTGAGTAACCAATTAGCTTAAAATCTAATTCCCTAGGATACCACAATCCTAGTTCAGCTGTACCCTTAAGGTACTTGAAAATTCTTTTCATAGCTATTAAGTGAGGTTCTCTTTGATCAGCTTGAAATCTTGCACAAAGACAGGTATCATACATGATATCAGGTCTACTTGCAGTTAGATAGAGTAAGGAGCCAATCATACCTCTGTAGTTAGTAATATCTACTGATTTACCAGTATCCTTATCCAACTTGGTTGTAGTGGCCATGGGAGTGAATGCAGTTGAACAATCTTGCATTCTAAATTTCTTCAGTAAATTTCTGGTGTACTTCGATTGACAGATAAAAGTGTCTTCTTCATTTTGCTTGACTTGAAGGCCCATAAAATAGCTGAGTTCTCCCATCATACTCATTTGATACCTTGACTGCATTAGCTTTGCAAACTTCTCACAAAGTTTGGAATTTGTAGAACCAAATATGATATCATCAACATATATTTATACCAAAAGTATGTCTTTTCCATGGTTGAGGTAGAATAAAGTCTTGTCAATTGTGCCTCTGTGAAATCCACTTTCCAGAAGGAATTGAGCTAAAGTCTCATATCATGCTCTTGGAGCTTGCTCAAGGCCATAAAGTGCTTTTTCAAGCCTGTAGACATGATTGGGAAATTTAGGATCTACAAAGCCTGGAGGTTGTTAAACATATACCTTTTCTTCCAATTCTCCATTGAGAAAAGCACTTTTCACATCCATTTGAAAGACTTAAAATTTATTGTGAGCAGCATAAGCCAAAAAGATCCTTATGGCTTCTAATCTAGCAACTGGTGCAAATGTTTCATCATAATCAATACCCTCTTATTGAGAGTAGCCTTTAGCAACCAGTCTTGCTTTATTCCTTGTAATTATGCCATCACAATCAGTTTTATTTCTGAATACCCATTTTGTGCCTACAACAGATCTGTTCTTTAGTCTTGGCACTAGGGTCCAGACTTTATTTCTTTCAAATTCATTTAACTCTTCCTGCATTGCTTGCAACCAATCAGCATCTTGAAGAGCTTCTTCCTCTTTCTTTGGTTTAGTCTGAGATAGAAAAGAATGATAGAGACATTCATTTAAAGTTGCAGTTCTAGTTCTGAAACCTACTTCAGGATCTCCAATGATTAAATCAGGAGTGTGTGCTTTAGTCCATTTCCTTGCAGATGGAAGTTGATTTCTAGAACTAGATCCTCCCCCATGATCCATGTTGTCTCCATCATCATTTTCTGATGCTCCCCCTGTAGTTATACTCTCTGAGACTTCAGAATTTGAGTTTGATTTTTCAGGAGTTGAAGAATCAGAGCTTCCAGAATTATCAGTACTTGGCTTATCAGAACTAGATAAATCAGAACTTAAAGAGTCAGTGACAGGTTCTGATGTTTCTCGAGAGTCTTGAGATGTGGTAGGATCTTCAGCTTGCTCCCCCTGGACATGTGCATTTTCCTTTGGAGTTGTTACCACAGTTTCAATGGCATCAAAACTTAATCCAGCAGAACTTACAGGATCAGGATTTAAGTCATCAGAATTTCCAGAATCAGAGTTTAAATCTTCATTCTCAAATCTCAACTTATCATGATTATCGAAATCTTCAAGTCCAGTAATCTTCTTATCATCAAAAGAGACATTGATAGATTCTATTACAACCCTTGTTCTTAAATTGTAGACTCTGAAGGCTTTTGTGGAAAGTGGATATCCAACAAAGATTCCTTCATCAGCTTTTAGATCAAATTTTGACAACTGTTCAGGATGAGTCTTAAGAACAAAATACTTGCAACCAAATACATGAAAGTATTTCAGATTTGGCTAATTTTTCTTCACCATCTCATATGGTGTTTTTCCATTCTTGTTTATGAGTGTAGCATTTTATGTAAAAACAAGCAGTCTGCACAGCATCAGCCCAAAAATAGGTTGGCAACTTTGCTTCATCAAGCATAGTTCGTGCAGCTTCAATCAGAGTCCTATTCTTTCTTTCTACAACTCCATTTTGCTGTGGAGTTCCAGGTGCAGAAAATTCCTGCTTGATTCCATACTTTTTGCAGAACTCTTCCATAATCGAATTCTTGAACTCAGTGCCATTATCACTCCTTATTATTTTAACAGAATCTTTGACCAACTTATCCAGCTGTCTGACATGATCAGTTAGAGTAAATGCAGTTTCATTCTTCTTGTGCAAGAAGTACACCCAAGTGTACCTTATGAACTCATCAACTATAACCATAGCATATTTCTTCTTTGCAATAGACATGACATTGACTGGACCAAATAGATCAACATGCAGTAGGTGATAAGGCTCAAGAATTGATGACTCAATTTTGCTCTTGAAAGAAGATTTTCTTTATTTTGCCTTCTAACATGAATCACAAAGGCCATCAGGAGCAAATACTATTTTTGGCAGTCCTCTCACAAGATCTTTCTTTACAAGCTCATTTATATTGTTGAAATTTAAATGAGAGAGTTTCTTGTGCCAATACCAGCTTTCTTCAATTGATGCTCTACTCAACAGACAGATAGCAGAACCATCAGTACTTGTTGAAAGTCTGGCTTCATAAATGTTACCATGCCTGTAACCTTTCAGAACCACTTTGCCTGTAGAATTACTTATAACTTCACAGTGTTCTTCAAATAAATCCACATGATAACCTCTGTCACAGATTTGAATTATACTCAACAGATTATGTTTAAGTCCTGAGACTAGAGCTACTGATTCAATGATGACATTCCCAAGATTGATCTTGCCATATCCCAGAGTTTTTCCAATATTGCCATCTCCATAAGAAACTCTTGGGCTAGCTTTCTCCACAAAGTCTGATAGCAGGGCTTTATTTCCAGTCATATGTCCTGAACATCCACTATCCATAACTAGGATGTTCTTCCTGTTGCCCTACAATCACAAAGACCACTAATGGTTAGTTTTAAGGACCCAGACTTGCTTGGATCCTTTGGCCTTATTAAGTTTGTTAACATTTGCAGCGGATTTAACATCAGAGTTTATGCTAACATTTTTCTTATAAGATTTAATAGTATCAGACTTTGCATCATACTTTGCACTAGAAGGAATTAAAGCGACTTTCTTCAAAGAAGGTTTTATCTGATAATAATCATAGTACAAACTATGATATTCCTTACAAGTATAAATGCAATGTCATATACTACCACAATGAAAACAAGGATTTTGTGGCTTAAACCTAACAGACTGACTCTTAACTCCTGACTTAGGAGGTAAAGAGTTTATATTCTTATTCTTCCTGAAAAAAGAAGCAAGATGGTTAGAGTTTCCACAGTAATAGCATTTCTTTCTAGGAGCATTAGGAACATGCATATAATTGTTGCTTTTATTCACACCTTCCTTTCCATTCCTATTTTTCCTAGCTTCCTTTACCTTGTTCACACTGGTAATTTCTTTCAGCTTATGTTTAAGCTGCTTCCTTGTCATTAAGCCTATGTTAACTTCAGTTGGTTTATCCTGTTCTAATTTGTCAGAAGTTGACTCTGCTATCACTTCTGTCTCAATATCTTTCATCTTTTCAGAATCAGACTTTACAGTTTTAGCTACAAATTTAACAGGATTTACCTTTGGCTTAGTAGTTTGTTTAACAATAATTGGCTTAACTTGATCAGTTCCTTTTTCACTTTTCTCATCTCCATAACCTAAGCCCTCTTTCCAGTTTCCACTACTTAGTATATCCTGAGTTGTTCTACCAGAGTTAGTCCAAGTCTTGATAATCTCTCTCTCCTTTTCTAACTCAGTTTTTAGAGATTTATTCATTTTCAGCAATTCATCTCTAACATAAAAAGCATCATCTCTTTTCTTCTGAGTTTGATGGAACATGACTAACTCTTTTTCTAAATAATCATTTCTCTTTTTAAAAGCAAAATTTTCAGAAGTTAATCTTTCACATGTTAAAGTTTGATCTCTGTAACTAATAAACATGGTTTTAAGATATAATCTCGACTCAGTAATATCATCAGTATAAAAGGCATAAGTTGTTTGAGGTACCTTTAACTCAGCAGCATCAGAACTGCTATCAACATTTGCCATCAAGGCATATTTCTCCTTATCTTCAGAATCTGAAGTGTCTGTCCAGCTTTTCTTCTTTGTGACAAGAGCCTTGCCTTTGTCACTCTTTCCTTTCTTGTAGTCAGAAGATATGTGGCCTTTCTCACCACAGTTATAGCATTTGACATTTGAGTAATCTCCTCTGTCAGACTTTCCTCCTTTTCCTTCAGATTTTCTGAAGCCCTTCTTATCAGAACTTCTACCTTTCCTGGAAAACTTTTTTCCCCTTCTGAATTTCCTGTAGGCTATCTTTGTGATACCCTTCACCATAAGAGCACACAAATTCATCATCTCTTCATCAGCATCTACTTCAGGTAGACTTTCAATTTTTGAATCATCATCATCAGAACTTTATGATTCTGAATCAGATTTTATGATGAGAGCCTTTCCTTTTCCTTTCTTTGAGACAGCCACTTTGGGGGATTCCTCCTCAGCCTTAAGAGCAACTGTCCTTGACTTTCTCCCATGTCTCTTGCTTCTTTGATCCATCTCAAGTTCATAAGTCTTGAGCATACCATAAATTTCATCAAGAGTAGTTTCATCAAGAGCATAGTTGTCTCTTATAATAGTAGCTTTCAAATCCCAACTTTCAGAAAGAGCTAAAAGGAATTTTAGATTTGAATCTTCAATATCATATTCCTTGTCCACCAGTGACAGATCATTCAAGAGTTTGACAAACCTGTCATATAAGTCAGTTAATGACCCATCACTTTTTGAGTCAAAGTGCTCATACTCTTGAGTGAGTATAGTCCTCCTATTTTTCTTGATTGCATCAGTTCCCTGACACCTTGTTTCCAAAGCATCCCATATCTCCTTTGCAGTCTTGCATTGAATTACTCTGTTTGACATGACATTATCAATGACACTATGCAGCAAATGCCTTACGTTTGCATCCTTGGCAATTGATGAGATATCTTCAGCTATGTATTCACTTTTCTCCTTTGGTATGGTCTTTGCTGGCTGATCTTCAACTACAACAGAGAGCTTGGTCGGCTTATGCGGTCCTTCATAAATTCTGTCAAGGTATTCTGGATCTGTAGCTTCCAGAAACATAGCCATCTTCACTTTCCATATGGGATACTCAGAAGGTTTCAGCATGGGAACCCTGATAGTCTCATATCGACTTTGGGTTTGAGTCTTTGGAGTTTCTTCAGTTTTGGCGGGCTTGGTTGGATTTTCAGCTTCTTCAGACATGATTGTTTTGGATCTTTACTGTATGTGTGTTAACAGATAGGCTCTGATACCACTTGTTAGGTCATACAACACTATAGAAGGGGGTTGAATACAGTGTAGAATACAATCAAATCGATTTAGAACACAAGTAACAGAAAACAGATGTATTCGATATAATAAACTCTGTTACAATGGAACTCTTCTCTCTCAGTGATGAACAAATATCACGAGAGCTGCTAGGTTACAATGTATGATCTTCTCGATGATCGTAACACATATAGTGTAAACCTATGTCTGTGTTTATATAGACACACAGTTATAAGATAACTTCTAATTGATATGGAATATAATTATGTCTCCTAAAATATATCAATCAGATATCTTATATAATTCTTCTAGTCCCCTAACTCTTTCCATGCATATCTTCTTCTGTATTAGTCTCGATCTTCTTTCCTGTAAATCAGCTTCCTTCCTTAACTGTTTGTCCTCCAGTACTTAAGTTCTGATATCCATCTTCTGATATTATCTTCTGATAATCTAAGTCCTGATATCCTTAAGTCCTGACTTCCAGTAAGTCCCGATTCCAGTAAGAACTGATATTTCCTGTTTGTTAAGATCTGAAAACTAAACATGAAACATATTAGACATGACATCTCAAATATATCCAACAGAATTTTTGTTGGATATCCACTTTCCACAAAAGCCTTCAGAGTCTACAATTTAAGAACAAGGGTTGTCATGGAATCTATCAATGTATCTTTTGATGATAAGAAGATTACTGGACTTGAAGATTTCAATGATCATGATCAGCTGAGATTTGAAAATAAAGATTTAAATTCTGATTCTATAAATTCTGATGACCTAAATCCTGATCCTGTAAGTTCTGATGGGTTAAGTTCTGATGTCATTGAAACTGTGGTAACTACTCCAAGGGAAAATGCACCTGTTCAGGGGGAGCAAGCTGAAGATCCTACCACAACTCAAGACTCTCAAGAAGCATCAGAACCTGTCACTGGCTCTTCAAGTTCTGATTCATCAAGTTCTGATGAGCTAAATTCTGATAATTCTGAAAACTCTGATTCTTCAAATCCTGAAGGTTCCAACTCAAATTCTGAAGTCTCAGAGAACATAACTATAGGGGGCATTAGAAAATATTGATGGAGACAGCATGGATCATGGGGGAGGATCCAGTTCTAGAGAACAACTTCCATCTGCAAGGAAGTGAACTAAGTCACATACACCTGACTTAATAATTAGAGATCCTGAAGCATGTGTCAGAACTAGAACAACAACAATAAATGAATGTCTCTATCATTCCTTTCTATCTCAGACTGAACCAAAGAAAGTGCAAGAAGCTCTTCAAGATGCTGATTGGGTGCAAGTAATGCAGGAAGAGTTAAATGAATTTGAAAGAAATAAAGTCTGGACCCTAGTGCCAAGACCAAATAACAGATCAATTGTAGGCATAAAATGGGTGTTCAGAAGCAAAACTGACAGTGATGGCATAATTACTAGAAATAAAGCAAGGTTGGTTGACAAAGGTTACTCTCAATAGAAGGGTATTGATTATGATGAAACATTTGCACCAGTTGCTAGATTGGAAGCCATAAGAATCTTTTTGGCTTATGCTGCTCAAAAACAGTTTAAAGTCTTTCAAATGGATGTGAAAAGTGCTTTTCTCAATGAAGAATTGGAAGAAGAGGTATATGTTAAACAACCTCCAGGCTTTGTAGATTCAAAATTTCCAAATCATGTCTACAGGCTTGATAAAGCACTTTATGGCCTTAAGCAAGCTCCAAGAGCATGGTATGAGACTTTAGCTCAATTCCTTCTGAAAAATGGATTTCACAGAGGCATAATTCATAAAACACTGTTCTACCTCAACCATGGAAAGGACTTACTTTTGGTACAGATATATGTTGATGATATCATATTCGGTTCTACAAATGCCAAACTCTGTGAAAGGTATGCAAAGCTAATGCTGTTAAGATATCAAATGAGTATGATGGGAGAACTTAGCTATTTTCTAGGACTTTAAGTCAAGCAAAATGAAGAAGAAACTTTCATAAATCAATCCAAGTACATCAGAAATTTACTGAAGAAATTTGGAATGCAAGATTGTTCACCAGCATCCACTCTCATGACCACTGCAACCAAGTTAGATAAAGATACTGGTTTATCAGTAGATATTACTAACTACAGAGGTATGATTGGCTCTTTACTCTATTTAACTGCAAGTAGACCTGATATCATGTATGCTACCTGTCTTTGTGCAAGATTTGAGGTTAATCCAAGAGAACCTCATTTTATAGCTGTGAAAAGAATTTTCAAGTACCTCAAGGGTACAGCTGATCTAGGATTGTAGTATCCTAGAGAATCAGACTTTAAGCTAATAGGTTACTCAGATGCAGATTTTGCAGGATGCGAAATAGACAGGAAAAGCGCTAGTGGAAGCTGCCAATTTCTTGGAGACAGATTGGTTTCTTGGTTTAGCAAGAAACAGAAATCAATTTCCACATCAACTGCAGAAGCAGAATATATTGTTGCAGGAAGCTGTTGTGCACAGATTCTTTGGATGAAGAATCAATTACTGGACTATGGGTTAGAATTTTCTAAAATACCTATTTACTATGATAATCAAAGTACTATTACTATGACAGGTAATCCAGTTCAACACTCATTGACAAAGCACATTAGTATTAGGTACCATTTCATAAGGGAACATGTGATGAAAGGTATATTGGAATTGCATTTTATTCCAACAGATCAACAACTAGCAGATATCTTTACAAAACCACTATGTGAAGCTACTTTTACAAGACAGGTAAATGAACTTGGAATGGTCTCAGGTTCTTTCTTTAAATCTGCTTAGTTTTTGTTCTCATGCATCAGACTTTATGATCAGTGTTTACAGATTGTCTTATCTTCATGTAATCTGTGCTTAAATTATAATACCTTAAATAATGATTGTTATCTGATGTGGATCTATATACTCTGATAGTGTTTTGAATGTTCTTTGACTATTCAATCCAATGAGGATAACTGTGCTAGATGCTGACCTAGTAGTCTTTAACATACTAGAAAACCCATGTTTGAATTAGTTATTTATGTGGAAATTCATTAACATAAGCAAATTCTGATGTTGAGCTTAGTCAAATTTACTTTGTGTATCTTATTACTAAGTCACAAACTAGATTCTTGCTTCTTATCTGTCAAATTATGATGTCAGTAAATCTCAGGGATGAACCACATGCTTGATAAGCCTCACTTATCTAAAGAAAAGAAAAGAAAATTGAAGTCAGGTAATCCTTTGAGATCTAGAGTAAATATGTGGAAGGGAAGATCCAAGTGCATTACTGGTATTAAGTTATATGCATTAGAAAAGCAAATAAATTTTTCTTAGTGACTTTTCACATTCTCTGATTACTGGAGAAATACTCTGATAATAGCATAAATTCTGATAGCAGCTGTGACTCATTTACACTGAGAAGCCACTGTAAAAAGGAATTTCAAAAGATGCATAAAATGAGCACAAACAGTTGAGGTGGATTCTTGCATAAATTTATTCTATAGTAGACTTCATTATTCATGATATATTTTAAGCACTTTTCTTAGTTATGCCTTATTTCTAAGATATACTGAAGTTTATCAGACTTTAATCTTTATCTGATATTCTGCTAATGCACACACTATCACTCCATATGAATGATGAAAATTACTGTGGTTATTAAGTTGTTTTAGATAAACAGTTAAGTGTCATATGCATAAATTCTGAGGATAAGTTCTGATGGAAGTTCTGATGATTAAACTCTGAAGAAACAAGTCAGTATTTGTATGAAGAATCACAGTGACAAACATTCACTTTTTGAGTACAGAAGCCATGTTCTGATGACCGTTGAATTCTGATGTTAGTCAAGTTCTTATGCAAATCCTGATGGAATCTCTGATGCTTACGTGGCATTATTTATTTACTTGACTTATTTGTGGTAAATACTGAAACAGTCATATTTTATCAGAATATAATTAGATAAGATAAAAATAGTCATAATCATTTGGTTAAGTGGGAAACGTGTTTGTTTTGAAAAACTGCATGTGCACATTAATTACTTCTTAGTTCTCGTGCCCACTAACTCCTGCTTTAACTTTTTACTGACTGTTCACATATTTCCAGGTGTCAATTGTCTGTCATGCTTCAAAAATATAGTTGTTATCACATGGGATGTATAAATAAGAGAGTTAAAAGATTTTCTAATCTTTTACCTACTTTTCTTATTCTCTCATTTCTCTTATTTTCTCTCACCCGCTAATATTCTCTGAAGTTATTTTTTATACAGGCATTTTATCAAACACCTTGTAAACACTCTTTTTCTCATTCGATTTTTCACAAAAATGGCGCCAAAAGACATTGTTTTCAATGGAGCTAAGTTTGTTCCCAACAACTACTTGGCTATTCTTAGCATGGGTGAAGCTCCATCAGAACTTCACTTCATTCAGGACTTCCTTGCTAACTCTGAGATTGGGTATGCTTTGACCCAACCAGAAGCAATCTCTGGAACTCAATTGCTGGAATTTTGGAGAAGTGGCATGTATGATGATGGTGGTGCTCATGGGTCCCCAAGTATTATCTTTTCAATAGGGGAGGATGAGCATATAGTGACTTTGGCTACAGTTCGACAGGCTTTACATTTGCCAGAAAACTATGTCTACAGTTCAACAGTTGAGGAGCCAGCTCTTTAACATATGATGGCCAATCTGGGGTACGAAAAGACTTTGGCAAAGCTGGGTCAATTGAAGAGACCTCACATAAGGAGGGAATGGAGTTTCTTCTTTGATTGCATCACAAAGGGTTGTGCCAACAAATGTTCTAATTTTGATGCAATCCCAATTCTCAGTCAACAAATCGGGTATGCTCTCATTAATCAAACTCATTTTGATTATGCAAGTGCTATTTTAGGATTTATTGGGGATAGGATGACAGAAGATAGAAATACAGTTTACTTTGCTAGATTATGTCAGCTTATTTATAGTTTTTGTTGCTCTGATGCACCCCAACTAGAAAGTGAGTTAATTGAACCATTTAAACTTGCTAAGAGAGCCTTTACTGAATTATTATCTACTGATAATAAGAACACTGTTTTGAGACCCCTCCAAATTCCTACATCTGTCAAACAAGTCTTGGTAAATTCTGATCCAACCACCTATGCTGCCTTATATCCTGATGTTCAACCAACCCAACCTCCATCAGCACCTCCAACAACTACACAACCAACCACCTCTCAACCTCAACCAACTCAACCTACCATCAGGACTTACTTTCAACCATCAGCTCAATATTCACAATAACAACCATCTGTTAAAGCATCAAGATCCAAACCTTCTAATTGGGCAAAGTGTGTTCCTCAATCTCCACCAAGGAGAAGAAAGATGATTCTAATGGATGAATCAGAAGATGAGGAAGCACATATTCATGCATCAGAACATGTGACTATTGAAGCTAAAACTGTGGTTTTTCAGAAAGAAACAGAAGCTGAAGGGTCAACAGATAAATGCTGAAGCTGAGGGTTCAGATAATTTGAAGAGAAAGAGAACTGCTAGTTCTAATGCTCAAGCAACTCCTTCACTATCAAGGAGATTGAAGAAAATAAGGGCTAGGAGGCATTTGGCTAAGCCTCCATCAGAAGATATTGAAGAATCTGAGGAAGGGGATCAGGAATCTCTGATCTCCAAAGAGCCAATTATCATTGAATCCCTTCCAGAAACAAAAGACATTGTTTCTGATACAGTGCTCACCCCTCATGTCTCTCCAATAAAAGCAACAGATGATGCTGAAGAACAAGCAACAAGTTCTGAAATAGATATTCATAATCTAAATATTCCTACTGTTCTTTATCTGGAAGCTCCTACAGCAGCTCAGACATCTCCAACTCATTCTCCAATCTTAAATGCTGAGATACCATCCACACCAATTCTTGATCAGGAACCTGATGATTAGAATTTAGATGAGGTAGTTCCAGAATCTCCCATTGCCTCACATACACTTGTCTTATCAGAGAATGATGAGTCTTCTTCCAGTACTGGAGACAGTGTTTCTGTTGATACTCCAGCTCCCATTCTAGGAAATGAGGCACTTATTGAGAAGTTGGTTGAGCAAGCTGCTCCTATTCCTTGGGAAGATACTCACAGAGGTGTGGAGTGGACCAAGAAGTGGAATGAAACTTATTTCATTCCAAGCTCCAAAGTACTGACAGGCCATATTAGAAAAGCTGATGAGTTGCTCAAAAATTCTGATTCCAAGACTCAACTCAAAGTCACAGCTCTTTCTACCAAAAATCTTCAAGGTCTACACTCTGCTACTCAAGAAAAGTTTGACAAGCTTCTTGACAAAGCTGAAAAGCTAGATATGGAGACCAAGCTTGATAAAAAAGAGGTTTATCAGACCTATTTATCAAAAGGTTGAAGCAGTTAAGAAAGTTCAGGAGAAGCAACAGGCCCAAATTACTGAGGTCGTGCAAAATCAAGCTTCTCAAAAAGCTCAATTGGATGAAATCCAATCTTCAGCTGAACTTCTTCTCAGGGAAACCCTAGTAAGGGTAGAGGTCAAGTTCAAGGTAAAGAGCACAACAACAAGTTTTTGTCAAGGAATCTAAATACTGATGCAAGCAAATCTTCTACTCAAAAGAGGACAAGTTCTGAAGCTGCTCAAACTTAAAATCTGATAGCAAGTGCTGATAATCAAAATCTGATATCAAGTTCTGATGAGCAAAGTTTGATGACAAAGCCTGATGTTCTGATACAAGGTGGAAGTCAAGACTCTCAAAAGTTTATGCAAACTCTAAAGCTAAAGGGGAAGCAGACTACAGTCTACTACAAGGATCCCAAGATTCAGACACTTGATGAGGAAATTTCTAGAAGATTATTTCTGAAGCATAATCCTGGAATGGATTTAGAAAATCTCAAAGAGGAAGAAGCTAGATTTACAGCTAAAAAGACAAATCTAAAGCCAAAAGCTTCTGTTGCAAAGAAACCTCCAAGGCCTAAGGTAAAAGGCATTGTGATCAAGGAGAAATCAAATACTGAGGCATCAAAGCCCAAGACTAGATCACACACTGAGATTGATCCCAAAGATAAAGGGAAAGGAAAAGTTGATGACTAACCAAGCCACTGGAGATGAAAATTCCTCAAATCCTGATGAAACCAGTGTGCAAAATGGTTCAAGTTACTGATGATACTCTTGCTGAAGATGAAGATGTTCAAACTCTGAAAAGAAGGAAGATTTCTGAAGAATCAAAGACAACCTCTGACAAGGCTCAAGTTGTTCAGAGTAAAGAACTGCAAGCTAAAATAGAAACAACAAGTTCTGATAAAGTCATCAAGACATCAACCTCTGACAGAGCTCAAGTTGATTTAGACAAGATGAAAGTAGCTGACAAAAAGAAACTTTTGTGGAAAAATGTCAAACCATCAGATCCAAAGAAAAGCCAATTGTTGTCTACTTTCATGACTATTGGGTTAAATGCTAGAGAACCAAGAGACAGGGTTGGGCTAGGTTCTGATAAAGCTAAGATCAAGACAAGAGTTGAAGTTGCTACTATAGATCCACTTTTTCTAACTGAAAAACCTCTTGAAGATGTTACACAGAAACACCTTGATAAGGTTATCTCTGTTCAAGTGGTACTGGATGCTCATGACAAGCACAATGTCAAGGAAAATCTGATTCTATTTCTTGGAGATGGAAGGACATATCAGATGTCAGAATCAGATGTGCTGAACAAATCTTTGAAAGAACTTCAATTCTTTCATTACCTTTTAGAGGTAAAGTCTGATATTACCTGGAGATGGTCAAATTTTATATTGAAGACCATAAGAGATAAAGCTAGAATTTTTGGTTCAAGGATTACAGAATTCATTCCTAATATTGTTAAAGATGATGGAAGTGGGATTCCAATGAAGAAGGATTTTGCTAAACTTGAAGTGATACTGAAAGAGAAATGTCTATGCTACAATGAAGATTCTTCTCATCCAAGGGTAATAAGACTGGATGATGGTTTAGAAAGAAACCATATTTCTGCTCTAAGGACTGCAATCTACCAGATTAGAAGTCAGAATGAAGAGTTGAAGCAAGTCAGGACTACATTATCTTAAGTCCTGAGAATTAAAGAAGAAAAGCTGATATCAAGTTTTGTCAAGAATCATTTTGGATTCAGATTGACTCAGTGAGATTGGTAAAAGCTACAAGGACTGTAAGTTGTAGTTAGTTATCTAGTTAAACTCTTATTGCATTTGTACTTAAATGTTTTTGATATCATCAAATCTATTAACTTGTATATTTTGCATAATTTACAAGTTGGGGGAGATTGTTAGATATATTTGAGATGTCATGTCTAATATGATTTGTGTTTAGTTTTCAGAACTTAACAACAGGACAAATCAGGAATTACTGAAATCACGACTTACTGGAAGTCAGAACTTAATATCAGAACTTAAGGTCATATCAGAACTTAAGTGCAGGAAGACTTTCAGTTAAGGAATGAAGCTGATTTACAGGAGAAGATCGAGACTAAAACAAAAGAAGATATGCATGGAAAGAGTTAGAAAACTGGAAGACTTGTAGAAGATATCTGATTGATATATTTTAGGAGACAGAATTGTATTCCATATCAATTAGAAGTTATCTTGTAATTGTGTACTATATAAACACAGACTTAGGGTTTACACTAGATGTGTTATCATTATCGAGAAGATTATACATTGTAACCTAGCAGCTCTTAGTAATATTTGTTCATCACTGAGAGAGAACAGCAGTTCATATTATAACAGAGTTTATTGAATATACTTGATTTTTATTACATACTTGTGTTAAATCAATTTGATTGTATAAACACTGTATTCACCCCCCTTCTACAGTGTTGTGTGACCTAACAATTATAATTAATTATACATTGCTACAGTGATCAAAAACGGCTAACTTTAGATGTGCTTTCTTTGTGCTATGTATATATGGTCTGTATATAATTAGTGTTGCTGATAACCAAAACAGAAAGGTAACTAAGTGCTGATCAATAACTAAGATCCAACTACTAATGAAAATAGAAACAGATAATTACATGTAACTTGTAAATCAGACCTTATTCCAGAATTGAAAATTAATTGTTAATTCTTGTGCAAATCAGACCTTATAATGCATAAAATCAGACCTTGTAAGATGATCATTCAGAGACATTGTATTAAATCAGACCTTATTTAAATTGTGAAATGAAAGAGTCTAAATGAGAAATTGATCAAAGAGTACAAATAAGAACGAATCAGCTTGTAAGAACCCATCAACACGTATGATGTGTAAGAAAAATGTAGAATATTGAGATTATTTATTTATTAATGTCAAGTTTTAAAATAATTTTATTATAGTTTACTGTCAAGTTTTAAAATAATTTTATTATAGTTTTGATGATACACCCTACAATTTATTTATAGAGTTTTTTTTCCCAATCATACGCAGCTACCCCAAATGCATTCCACAAAAAAACTAGATACAATCATAACAGTAAGCGAGAAGAAAACTATCTAGGTTCAACATATGGGTTAACTATATATTCTTCAATGCCTCTGGGGAATAATAAGATGTACAATTCCGCATTATTCATTTCAGAAGTTGAGATACTTTACTTACAGCCTAGTCTTGCTTTAAACGCAATAGATCTAAGCAGAAAGGTTTAGCAAGGGGCCCACACTTCAGAAGAAGCTGTGACTCTGTTAATATATAGTTCCATACCTGGTCAACTGACTCAGCTCTGTACAGACCCTGTTACTTACTGAACCGGTAAATTCTGGCTTTTCTTTAATTCCGCCAATTAATCATATGATTAGAAGAAATCAGTATTGCAGTTTATAGACATGTGATTGATATTTTGTTCTATTGTGAGTTGTCTTAATTGCTTGTCCTATTGTTATCATAATACTTTTTAATAATTTAATAATTTTGGCAGACCAATAGCGTGTCCTATTGTTATCATAATTTAATAATTTTATTAGTCGATAATATAGCTAACTTTTGTTAAATATGTACAATTAACTCAATGTCCGATTATTTTTAATTATACCAATACTATGAACAGGAGAAGTAAATACTACTTTTTATTTCTCAAGCACTTTTTATTATTACAACTAATAAATTGTCTTGTGTAATATGTACAACT
This sequence comes from Apium graveolens, assembly GCF_009905375.1. Lineage (NCBI taxonomy): Eukaryota > Viridiplantae > Streptophyta > Magnoliopsida > Apiales > Apiaceae > Apium > Apium graveolens. The sequence continues at coordinate 169,623,999 of NC_133649.1, forward strand.
AATTTCCCATCCTAATACTTTTTATTATACCAATACTATGAAGTGGAGAATTACATACTGCTTCCAATTATACAATTAAATTTCTATTAAAATAACTAATAAATTGACCTGATGTTATTAAAACTATAAACAAATTTCAAAAAAAAATATAAAATATGATGTTAACTGACCAGTTAATGTTATGTTTTGAATATCAGATTCACTCAATTGAAGGTTGATATTTCCAGTAGATTTTCTTGCGGGAATACAGTACGTCATCAGAAAGGGCTTTCCAGTGTTCTATTTAGAGCTTCAGAGGATCAGCTGTTAGGCAAAAACACGCGCTAATAATTCACGCAAGTATACGTGTTCGCAAGTAATATAGAATAATTTCTAGTTCGTTCCCACAGAGACTCAGACTGATTATGTTCAATTACCGCTTACTCATCAATGTATAATTACTTCTCAATGTCAAGACAATAACACTTAAGTTTGATTAACTAATTATTAACTACAATTAACTACGAGAATTAAAACACTTAATTGACACTTGAATTAACAATATTAAACACACATGAGATCATAACTTCATTATTACTTCCTTCAATAGTTATTGTTATTACCCTTAGCATGTAACGGTGATGATATTAATCCAATAACACGAAACTGATAAAAGCCAACTTTCGTTGTACTAATACCATTCTACCAACATCCACAATTAAGATAGAAGTTGAATAGGCATCAATTATGTTGAGACCTATATGTCTACAGAATTTGACAACATAACGATTTAAGCACAAGTTATTCATTATGATTACATAGGGCAAGTAAAACGGTTAGAGTTACCCACTATCATGCATACACATATATGAACCTATGCTAGCATGGCAAGTTCCAAACCTCAAGATCCACCGTCGCTTCACAAGAGATTAACAGACTATCTTATATGTTCGCGACGCACATAAGACAACTAAGCACAACCTATGTTAGATATCATACAATCATCACACACCAAGGTATTAAACAACTAACTAAAGAAATCCATAGTAAATCCGTTATGACCCCATGATCATGATTAGCCCATGATAGAACTCATCGTCACCATGGGTTCATATGAAAACATGATAATAACACACAATATAAACTAATAAAATTACTTATTAAAACCAGAGTACATCACAAAAGTAATAAGGTTCAAAGTAAAGAAAACTAGCATCCACTATTACAACGAATAAAAGAATCACAAGAAAACGTATGCTTCCTCTTCTTCGTTGTGATGTGCTAAAACGGTCTTCTTCCTTCTCTCCTTGCTCCTTGCTTAATACCGCACTTTTTGAAACGTCTCTGAAAACTCTTATATAGAAGCCCACAAGAACCAGCCGTCTCAGAAGTCCATCAGAATAAGGATTGTAAAAATCAGTATTAAAATTTTCATCCCCGGGCGGCCGCCCCAGATTCCTGAGCGGGCGCCCCAGCTCCCGGGCAGTCGCCCCAGCATCCTGAGCGGGCGCCCCAGCACCTTCTGGAAAATTCTGAATTCTGCTCCGGATTTTGCTGTGTTCTACCCCCAACTTTCCACAACCAATGCCAAGCACTTCCCTAGGCTTATTTCTGATGAATTCTTCCTACATACGGAAGTTATACCTTGAAATGCAAAAACACTAGAAAAACACATTAAATACACAAAATACCTGATTTCAAGACATCAATTCAAGCCATTATAAGATGTTCTAAGTGGTATAAAATGCCACTTATCACACCCCCAAACTTAAATCGATGCTTGTCCTCAAGCGTCACAGACTCAAAAAAAAACAAAAACATGCATGAATGCAAACTACATGAAATGCAGCGATCCCCCTCACAATGACTAAACCAACCAACTCATGACATCTCAATAAATGCAATTAGGCGAATAAAGTTAAATCAAATCATGCAAACTAATATACAACCAGAAACGTGGTGTGTGCGGATGCTTAACATATATGCTTCAAAACTAGATCAATTATCATAACTCGATTATTCTCAAGGCAATCACATGATTATACGAAAAATAAATTCTAGACACAAAATAACTTATAACACTTCAAGATCACTGGAGATTATTACGCAATCATGCTTTTATTCAACACAACAACAAATGCTTAGTTGACCGTGCAATGAGTGAGGTCCATAAACGACTTATGCAATGGCATCTATTTAGCGAGCGTTAGGTTAGTGGATCCCAGACTAATAAAAGCCTTAGGTCACTAGGCACAAAGTTCCCTAAGAACTTAATAACTCGAATACCAAAGAGCCCAGTCGTGATCAATTATGCATTAAACTTTATATTTTTTTCTTCTTCTTCTTCTTCTTCTTCTTTTCTTTTTCTTTTTTTTTTCTTTTTTTTTCAAATTTCTGAGCAAGTGCGTTTCGCTCCATCTTGCTCAACCCTAGACTACTCGCATAAAAATACAAGCCGGCTACTAGCCAATTGACACCTAGCCATAATTAGCAATGAATTCCACTTTTTACTCCAATTCTTTCCTTTTCATGCCTTTTATCATTAAGAGCCTATCATAAATTCTAAGAATTATCAATAGATTAATCTCAAAAACCATCAAACCGTGACAACAATCTAGTCCTTAAGCATACTCTAAGACTTAGTAAAATTACAAGTGTTTCTAGCATGCAAGTCAACCTACAAGATTCAATCATCACTCTAACGCTATCACTACACTCGCATCAATATCACAAATCAATCGGTAAAGCAACGCAAAAGGGATCATGGTATATGCATGAGCTAAATGACATGATAAATAAAGCTATAAAAAAACAAAAAAAAACTATATATGGCAAAAATATGCAACTATATGAACTAAACTATCGTGAATATGCAACTACATGACATACACACACAAATATATTCCTTAACTACCACCCCCAAACTTAAAATCTTCATTATCCCCAGTGAAGGTAGTAGAAAGGAACACAGGGTATACCTACTCGGAGAAATCATTATCATCACCCTCAGAGGGTGGAGTGTCAGGAGGCGGATAAGCAGAGTCCTCACCAAAAACTGGCCACTGGATGTCAGCTCCAAGGCCTCTAAAAGCAGTCCCCAAGTGCAGGGGTGAGCTCCTGAGCGAACCTACTCTGCGACTCATACATCACATCCATCCTCCTCGACAGCCTCCTATACTGGGCATCAGCCATCCTAGCACCTTCCTGGGCTCTAGAAGAGCCTGCCTCATCACGAACCTGACTGGGCCTAGCCATGGTAGCACCAGCTACCGGACGTCCTCCTGGAAGACGATATCCTAAACCATGCTCCTCGGGCTCTCCACCCGTTCACTCCTGCATCGTATTCAGAGTCGATGAGTCAATAGGAGCAGCCGGCATCTGCAGCTACTCGTAAGAGGCCAATAAACTCCAACTTCTCTGCACATCTTCGTGACAGTAGATGCATAAGGGATGTTGCTTTGTGTCCTCCCCCTCAAAAACTTCAAAATCCCTTGGTAGATGAACTCACCAAGGTCCACATAATGCTCCTCATTCAAGATCCCCCATAACAACCTTGCTCTCTCAACTATAACCTCATGTGCATGTGAAGTAGGCAAAATATTAGCACAAATAAAAGCATTCCATGCACGGGCATACCTATTCATCGCAACCGCCGGAAAAGAACGATACTCGTTAGATCCCGTCTTGAACTTCCAAACCGTGCCCGGCTGACAGAGAGTAGCACAAATAAAATCCAAATCAAAATCCCCGGGGGTCATCTCATTCCAGTTCTCCTCCTCAGGCTTCCTTTGTCGCTGCCCAATAACGCGGCGAATCGCCTCAGGCTGATAATCAACAGTAAGCCCACGAACAACTGTATACCCATTCTCGTCAGCCTTGGCATTCACATAAAATTCGCAAACCACACTCATCGGAACTGCCTCCGGTGACTCACAAAAAGAAATCTACCATTTCTCCGCAACATCGGTAATAACTCACCATCCCTCCCCGATGGTAAAAATCCCCTCTCCTTCAGAATTGGCTTCGTCAGCAGCCTAGTATACTCCTCCTCAGCAGCCCTATCCATTAAACGAGGTCTCACAGCAGTTTCCCTCGAAGAATCGGCAGTAGGAACCGTGTTGCTGCTATCAATAGTTCAGGATCTCTTAGGTGCCATTAAAACTGAGAAAAATTGTTTAAGTGTTGTGTTTTGAGTGTAGGATAGAGTTTTGAAGTTGAAAGTATATGGGAGGTTATATGGAGGAGTTGTGTGTATATATAGGGTAGGATTTAGGGTTAGAATTAGAGTAGGAGTGGGGTTTGTGGGAGAGAAAACGTGGGTTTGTGGGAGAGGAATTGTGGGTCTTTATGTTTTTTGGTTTTTCTGATTTTTTTATAAGGCAAAAAAAAATTCTGACAGTAGGGTCCCGAGCGGCCGCCCAGGATTTCCAGGCGGGCGCCCCAGACTCCGAGCGGCCGCCCAAGATTTCCAGGCAGGGCGCCCCAGGGATTTCTGGAAAAAACTTTTTTCCTGCCCAATTTTCTGATTTTTTTGGGTTTTTTGGATATGGTACTAACTTCTAAAGGTTCCTAAAGGTTAAAGTCTTGGGTTGCCTCCAAAAAAGCACTTCTTTTACGTCATTAGCTTGACGTAGAGGAGTTCGATCAAGTTGACAATAAAATGGCACTAACCACTTCCCGGTTTGCCGTGTCCCCATAGTAATGCTTCAATCTCTGGCCATTAACCTTGAATGCTCGGCCCAGATCATTCTCAAAAATCTCCACCGCTCCATGTGGAAACACAATTTTGACGATAAAAGGTCCAGACCACCTTGATTTCAACTTTCCAGGAAAAAGTCGGAGACGAGAGTTGAATAAAAGAACTTGTTGCCCCGACACGAATGACTTAGGAGATAGCTTCCTGTCGTGCCTCCTTTTTACTTTTTCCTTGTACATTTTGTTGTTCTCGTATGCTTGAAGTCGAAATTCATCAAGTTCATTTAAATGAAGCATTCGCTTCTTTCCAGCTGCATCTAGATCAAGGTTCAACTTCTTCAACGCCCAATAAGCCTTATGCTCAAGCTCTGCGGGTAAATGACATCCCTTCCCATAGACAAGTTAAAACGGGGACATCCCAAGTAGAGTCTTGTATGCTGTTCTATAAGCCCAAACAGCTTCATCGAGCTTTAAAGACCAATCTTTCCTTGACGGACAAACAACTTTCTCTAGAATGCGCTTGATCTCTCTATTAGACACTTCAGCTTGACCATTAGTTTGTGGATGATAGGCAGTAGCAACACGATGATTCACATTATAGCGCTACATCATAGAAGTGAACTTACGATTGCAGAAATGCGACCCCTCATCACTTATGATTACTCGTGGTGTTCCAAACCTTGTGAATATCTGCTTATGGAGAAAATTCAACACTACCTTTGCATCATTCGTTGGTAGAGCCTTGACTTCTACCCATTTCGAGACATAATCGACTACCAGCAAGATGTACTGATTATTGCAGGACGAGATAAATGGTCCCATGAAATCAATTTCCCAAACATCGAAGACCTCAACTTCCAGCATTACATTTAAAGGCATCTCATCCTTTCTAGTAAGATTCCCCACTCTTTGGCAATGATCAAACCTTAAAACGAACTGATGTGCATCCTTAAACAACGTAGGCCAGAAGAAACCTGCTTGCAAAATATGAGCTACCATCTTTTCACCACCATAATGTCCACCATAAACTGTGGAATGGCAGTCTCGTAATATCCCCTCCGTCTCACAGAATGGGATATATCTCCTGATGATCTGGTCAGCTCCTTGTCTAAAAAAATATGGTTCATCCCACATATACCACTTCACCTCATGCAGAAACTTCTTCTTTTGAGCTGCATTCATATTAGGAGGAATTATATTGCTGACAAGATAGTTCACAATGTCTGTGAACCATGGTTCTTCCTCCTGAACTGCGAACAACTGCTCATCCAAAAAAGATTCGTTGATCAATGTCTTATCATGTGAAGTAGAATAGTGATTCTCCAATCTAGAGAGATGGTCAGCTACTTGATTCTCAGTGCCTTTTCGATCCTAGATCTCTAACTCAAATTCCTGTAGCAAGAGCACCCAACGAATAAGTCTGGGCTTCGAATCCTTCTTTGAGACCAAATAATGAATGGCAGCATGATCAGTGAATACTGTCACCTTTGTCCCAAACAGATAAGATCGAAATTTTTCGCAACCAAAGACTATAGCCAAGAGCTCCTTCTCAGTAGTGGTGTAGTTCATTTGAGCTTCATTAAGCGTCTTACTAGCATAATAGACCACATGAAAAAAATTATTCTTGCGTTGCCCAAGAACTGCTCCCACTATATAATCACGCACATCACACATCATCTCAAAAGGTTCTGTCCAATCAGGTGCCGTAATAACTGGTGCAGTTATCAAACTCTTCTTGAGAGTCTCGAATGCTGCCAAGCAGTCATCATCAAATTTGAAAGGCACATCTTTCTTGAGCAAGTTGCACAATGGCTTAGATATCTTCGAGATATCCTTGATGAAACGCCGATAAAAACCCGCATGACCAAGAAAACTACCGATTCCTTTCACAAAAATATGTGGTGGAAGATTTTCAATGACTCTCACCTTGGATTTGTCCACCTCAAGACCCTTGCTAGAGACTTTATGCCCAAGAATAATGCCTTCACGCACCATAAAGTGACATTTTTCTCAATTAAGCACCAAATTAGTTTCAACACACCTTTTGAGCACCGAACGAAGATTATTCAAACATTCATCAAACGAATATCCAAAGACGGAGAAGTCGTCCATGAACACTTCGACATTATTTCCAATCATATCAGAGAATATAGCCATCATGCATCTCTGAAAAGTGGCAGGTGCACCACATAAGCCAAACAAAACTCTGCGAAGAGCAAACGTGCCAAATGGACAAGTGAAAGTAGTATTTTCTTGATCTTCTGGTGCAATACAAATGTGATTATAGCCCGAATAGCCATCCAGAAGACAATAATACTTATGACCAGCCAACCTGTCAAGCATTTGATCAATAAATGGAAGAGGGAAGTGATCCTTCCTCGTGGCTTTGTTCAACTTTCTGTAATCCATGCATACCCTCCATCCTGTGACTGTTCAAGTGGGGATGAGCTCGTTCTTCTCATTTGCTACCACAGGTATACCTCCTTTCTTAGGTACACATTGCACGGGGCTCACCCAAGAACTGTCAGAAATAGGATATATGATTCTTGCATCTAGCCACATCAGAATTTCTTTCTTCACCACTTCTTTCATGATAGGATTAAGTCTTCGTTGTTGCTCAACCGTCGGCTTACTACCTTCCTCTAGCAGAATTTTATGCATGCAGTACGAAGGGCTGATCCCTTTTATATCTGTTATAGTCCATCCGATGGCCGATTTGAATTCTCTCAAGATCCTCAAGAGCTTTTCCTCAGCATTCTTGAGATCAGTATTACCAAGAGATTCAAATGGCATGTAGCTTTCGTCTCCAAGGAGAAGCATTTAGATATTGTAGTTGCTCATTGCCTTCCTCATCTTTACTATCAAATTCCCCCACTAAGGCTTTCTCTAAGGCGTCAGACATTAGCACATGATCAAGTTCTGAAGTTACCGCAGAATTAATCAAATCCACCTTTAAGCACTCATCGTCTTCTGTAGGGAATTTCATTGCCTTGAATATATTGAATGTCACATCATGATCCTGCACCCTCATAGTAAGTTCACCTTTCTGCATATCTATCAAGGTACGACCTGTAGCCAAGAAAGGTCTTCCCAAGATTATGGGAATCTTCTTATCTTCCTTGAAATCCAGAATGACAAAGTCTGCAGGGAAGAAGAGCTTATCCACCTTTACTAGAACGTCTTCCACGATGCCTTGTGGGTATGTAATAGAACGATCAGCCAATTGTAGAGACATGTAGGTGGGCTTTGGATCAGGAAAATTCAAATTTTTGAAGATAGACAATGGCATCAGATTGATGCTTGCTCCCAAATCACACAGGCACTTGTCAAAATACAACTTGCCAATGGTGCAAGGAATGGTGAATCTACCTGGATCTTTAAGCTTTGGAGGTAATTTTTGTTGCAGCACAACACTGCACTCTTCCGTTAGAGCAATGGTATCAAGGTCATTCAGTTTCACCTTCCTTGAAAGAATACTCTTCATGAATTTCGCATAACTAGGCATTTGCTCCAGAGCCTCAGCGAAAGGTATGTTGATGTGAAGTTTCTTGAACACCTCCAGAAACTTACCGAACTGCTTATCCAGCTTTTGTTTTTGCAATCTCTTAGGAAAAGGTGGTGGAGGATAGAGCTATTTCTCCCATGTATTACCCTCAGGCAGAGTGTGTTCAACAGTAGTCTTCCTTAATTCCACCGCTTTCTCCTTTTGCTTCTCTTCTTCATCTACAACTTCAGCTTCTCCATCTTTTGCTTTTTCAGCATCAGCAACTTTTTCAGACCTTAAGGTGACAGCCTTGACTTGTTCCTTAGCTTCCTTCCTTCCTGGCACTTCAGTATCGCTGGGAAGTGTGCCAGGTTGACGATTTAGCACGGCATTGGCTATTTGACCGAATTGATTCTCCAAGGTCTTGATAGAAACAGCCTGACTTTTGCACAACAGCTTGAGCTCCTCGAAATCTGCACTAGAAGATGGAGCAGAACCTCCTTGTTGAGGATATGATTGCCTTTGAGCATAATGCTGTGGTTGCTGGAATCCAGGTGGATTAAACTGCTTACTTATAGGTTGCTGATATGGTTGCTGAACAGCATTCTGATTATTACTCCAGCTGAAATTGGGATGATTTTTGTTGTTAGGATGATAAGTAGCTGGCACAGGCTACTGCGGTCGCTGATAATTATTCACATACTGAACAGATTCATTAATGAGAACGCTGATCCGTAGCATGAGAGCCTGCACAAAGCTCACAGACCATAGCTATCTGATTGACTCCATAGTTGGCTAAAGAATCGACCTTCAAAGACAGCGCTTGGAGCTACGCTACAATAGCTGTAGTTGCATCGACTTTCAGAAAACCTGCTACCTTCCCAGGCATCATCCTTAGAGTTGGGTTTTGATGCTCATTTGCAGCCATAGTTTTAATAAGATTATAAGCCTCAATATAGCTTTTGGCCCACAAGGCGCCTCTAGCTGCTGCATCGAGCATGGGCCGAGATTGGGCCCCCAAACCATTATAGAAACCAGTGATCACCATACAGTCAGGCATACCATGATGTGGACACTTTCTCAACATCTCCTTGTAGCGCTCCCAAGCTTCGCACATAGATTCAGTCGGTTGCTGCGCAAACTGAGTAAGAGCACTCCTCATAGCTGCAGTCTTTGCCATTGGATAGAACTTCACCAGAAACTTTTGCGCAAGATCTTGCCAAGTAGTATTGGACCCAGCTGGTGCAGAATGTAACCAGTCCTTAGCTTTATCCCTCAGAGAGAATGGGAAAAGCCTCAGCTTGATAGTCTCATCAGTAACACCATTATATTTGAAAGTACTACAGATCTCGACAAAATTCCTGATATACATGTTGGGGTCTTCAGTCGCTGCACCTCCGAAAGAAACAGAATTCTGCAGCATCTAAATAGTGCCCGGCTTGATTTCAAAAGTATTAGCCTGAATAGCCGGATGAAGGATGCTTGACTGAATGTCATCAATTTTAGGCCGAGAAAAGCCCATAAGAGCTGGATCTGCTGCAGGAACTATACGATCACCCATGATTACTGGTTCTTTCTGCTCACCCTCTTTATCCGAATCTTCAAAATATATGTCCTCCGAAATATCAAGAACTGAGTCTGTCTCCTCAGTCGTATCTAAAGTCCTCTTGCGAGTACGAGAACGTGTTTGCATAAACGCTCGCTAAAGTACCTAAAACACAACCGGAAAATATAAGTAACACGCCTTAATCAATGAGTCCTAATGACCACTAATGGTAAGTATATAAACTAAACAAATACGCCGAGTCCCCGGCAGCGGCGCCAAAAACTTGTTAGGCATAAACACGCGCTAATAATTCACGCAAGTATACGTGTTCGCAAGTAATATAGAATAATTTCTAGTTCGTTCCCACAGAGACTCAGACTGATTATGTTCAATTACCGCTTACTCACCAATGTATAATTACTTCTCAATGTCAAGACAATAACACTTAAGTTTGATTAACTAATTATTAACTACAATTAACTACGAGAATTAAAACACTTAATTGACACTTGAATTAATAATATTAAACACACATGAGATCATAACTTCATTATTACTTCCTTCAATAGTTATTGTTATTACCCTTAGCATGTAACGGTGATGATATTAATCCAATAACACGAAACTGATAAAAGCCAACTTTCATTGTACTAATACCATTCTACCAACATCCACAATTAAGATAGAAGTTGAATAGGCATCAATTATGTTGAGACCCTATATGTCTACAGAATTTGACAACATAACGATTTAAGCACAAGTTATTCATTATGATTACATAGGGCAAGTAAAACGGTTAGAGTTACCCACTATCATGCATACACATACATGAACCTATGCTAGCATGGCAAGTTCCAAACCTCAAGATCCACCGTCGCTTCACAAGAGATTAACAGACTATCTTATATGTTCGCGACGCACATAAGACGAATAAGCACAACCTATGCTAGATATCATACAATCATCATAGACCAAGGTATTAAATAACTAACTAAAAAAATCCATAGTAAATCCGTTATGACCCCATGATCACGATTAGCCCATGATAGAACTCATCGTCACCATGGGTTCATATGAAAACATGATAATAACACACAATATAAACTAATAAAAACACTTATTAAAACCAGAGTACGTCCCAAGAGTAATAAGGTTCAAAGTAAAGAAAACTAGCATCCAATCTTACAACGAATAAAAGAATCACAAGAAAATGTATGCTTCCTCTTCTTCGTTGTGATGTGCTAAAACGGTCTTCTTCCTTCTCTCATTGCCCCTTGCTTAATACCGCACTTTTTAAAACGTCTCTGAAAACTCTTATATAGAAGCCCACAAGAACCAGCCATCTCAGAAGTCCATCAGAATAAGGATTGTAAAAATCAGTATTAAAATTTTCGTCCCCGGGCGGCCGCCCCAGATTCCTGAGCGGGCGCCCCAGCTCCCGTGCGGGCGCCCCAGCATCCTGAGCGGGCGCCCCAGCACCTTCTGGAAAATTCTGAATTCTGCTCTCGATTTTGCTGCGTTCTTCCCCCAACTTTCCACATCCAATGCCAAGCACTTCCCTAGGCTTATTTCTGATGAATTATTCCTATTTACGCAAAGTTATACCCTGAAATGCAAAAACACTAGAAAAATACATCAAATACACAAAATACCTGATATCAAGACATCAGTTCAAGCCATTATAAGATGTTCTAAGTGGTATAAAATGCCACTTATCATCAGCGACTTGATTATTCGAGAGAATGAAAACAAAAAGTTTCCTGAGCTGATATGGCATAGCATGCATTGCATTCTCGGACATAGCAATATGTCATTGCCTATCATCATTCAAGAGACCAAGTGCATCACATGCCTCTTTATATGTATTGTATACAATTCCATTTATAGTCCTTAGATCCTTGAAGGGAGTTGCTCCTTTTATGTGTAATATCCGGGATATTGCGTGTAATTATTTTTATCAGTAAATGATTTTTATGCGATTAATATGTGATTTTTGGTGAATTATCTGATGATGGGTGTGGATATGTGAATGCTTATAGGTGGTAAAGTATAAGTATGTTAATTTTAGTATGACCAAAATAAAATATAGATAATTATGGTATTTTTCTGGTAATTTTTGGGTTGTTATATGATTTTATATTGATTTATGAATTTATTAATTATTTTCTGAAAAATTACAAAATTATTTTATAAAGCCGGGAATCGTCCGACTTCAACCGTTTTTACGTTTTTACAACCCAAAACTCTTCCGAAAACTCCTTCCTAACCTAATCTGGTAATTCCGGACATTTTCTGTATTTTGACTTTTTCGATCCTGATTACGGTTTGACCCGTGTGCGGCCCGGCGTAAGATTTTTGATACGATAATCATTTCGGTGAATCAACAAACCCCGTATTCTCGAAAGACGGGATATTATTACGTTATTCTCATATATAGTGTTTTATAAGAAGCCCAGTTTGGATAATTATCCAATACGGGTATCAAATCGGATCATTTTTGGAGTTATTTAGCGGCTAAGTAACTAATTTATCGATCCAAAATGATCCAACATGAACCAATATTCCATAAATATATATCCATTTTATTATTTCATTTTATTCGTATAATCATAATCAGTCAGTAAAATCTCGTAAAATACAGAGGAAACATCGAATTAATACCGCGTTCTTGAGAATCAAACGCGCGAACGAAGGCATTATCGAACTCCGATTCAAGCGTGCAATATATCAAATCGAAGATCTCAAAAAGTACTTTCATAATTAATCATCCGTTTTTATGCAGGAATTGAGGTATTTTCCTTATTTTATTAATTTATTTCGAATTAATTATAGATTAAATTATAAAATTTTGTTCTTGATGTTGTTTGTGTGATTTGATGGAATAATCATGTAGATAATTTTCTCCAGATCAATTTGGTATATTATATGTCAAAAACTGAGTTCAATAACATGTCCAAATTGTGGTTTGATTCTCGGATTGTAAAAATTAGGGTTTTAATTATTTGAATGTTCTTAATTCGATTTGGGGATTTTGTTTTGATTGATTCTGGGTTTGATTGAGTTGCATCAGCTGATAGATCGTGTTATAAGCAGTCGAACCATGTAAACAAATCAAAAATTGGAGGCCCGGAACAACTCATCGGAAAAATCCGAGTTCATCGGTTTTAATGGTGATTTTCGCCGGAGTTTGTGTTCAGGTCGTTGTTTGTTGTATTGAATGATAGTAATAGAATCCTGGAAGAATTTAGAATGCAAACCACACCAGAATCCGGCCAATCGATCAAGTTTTTATCAACGTCGGAGCTCTCCGGAAACCCCTCCGGCCGCCGTGTTCTTGAGGATTTGGGTGACCCAATCGGGTCAATTTTGACCCGGGGTTTGACCCGGTTTTAATCCAAAATTTTCCTAAATCAGTTTTAAAAATATGTTTTTACACTTTAGTCACTGAAGTTGTAATATTTTTATAAAAACTGGATTGCTGTCTACTTTATTTTAAAAATGATATTTTTATTATTTAAAAATTTCAGAAAATGTTTATTTAATTATTTTAAATCCAGAAAATTGTTTTAATTATTTAATTATTCAAAAATAAATCAAAATTATTTTATTAATTAATTTTAATTAGTTTTTAATTATTTTAATTAATCGATTAATTAATTAATTGATTAATTAATTTAATGATTATTAATTAATTTTAATTAATTTAATAATTATATTTAATTATTTATTTTTCATTTAAAAATCCTGAAAAATAGTTTCGAGCTTTAAAATATAATTTAAAATTATTTTCCAAGCTCGATAATTATTATAAAATTATTTTAAAATCAGATTCGGGTGTTCGAACCCTATTATTTAATTATAAAATGATTCGGAGTCCCGTTTTAATTCTGAAAAATGTTCAAAAATTCGTATTAAATACCTGGAAAATCAATTTAACCCCGAATCTTCTTTGAAAAATTATTTTGATCGAACATCTTGCGTGATATGTGCTACGTGCTATCTAATTGATGTGTTATATGCCCATGTATTTACTGTTTGACGGTTTTTGCTATAACTTTTAATCCGTAAGTCGGATTCGGGTGAAACGAAGGGTAGATAAAAGCTTATGACGTCTATGTGACGATTAGAATGATATGATATTGAGTGTTGATAGATACTTGTGATGCCTAGCAGAGTAAGCGAGGCATAGAAAAGGAAGCCAGTGATCAGTAAATAGAACGGAAGTATAGAAAAAGGAAGCAAGTGATCAATGAATAGAAGCAAGGCATAGAAAAAGAAGGAAAGTGATGGTTGATGAGTAAAATTATTAAATGAGTACAAGTAAAGTGGAAATCGTCGCTGATAAGGCAAGTACTACTGAACCTTTTTGAAGATATATTGTAAATATTTTCGAACTGTTTCATAATATGTCGCTATTATTCAAAATAACTCCTGTTTTATATTGCAAGCACTTTAAACTATTTAACCTTGAACCCTGATTCTTATTGATCTTGAGCCATAAGCCTTATTCTTCATAAACCATTGATTGTTGAATTCCCAGATACGAGCCATACACATACGACACTACTCCACAAATACATATTTACCATATACTGATTCTGATATGGAGTTTCTTAACATACCAACCCTTATTCCTTGTTTAACAGAAGACCAATTCTTGGAACCCTTGAACCCTTAGTCTTCTACTTTCTGAATCTCTCCTTGATTGAAAGCCAATCTTTTCAAATTCCCTATTATGCCTTCACGGTGTTGTGAATCACCCTATGCTTCAAGATAAATGTTGTTTATGATTCAGCTTATTGATTTACATTGGTTATCATATTGAATTATTTTAGAATTTGATGGTTTTATAAATGTGGACCAGATTCATGGTCATAATAGGCCAATGCGTGCCTTGGATCCAGTATATAGAGCAAAGCTGGGAGCCTTGCTCGGCGTTAGAGCGTGACTGATCAGCAGCCTAACCTTGGTTTTTAAAATGAAAAGTGAATATCCAATTCTAATCATTGCTTATTCAGAAACTCGATTCTTCTGAATCATTTCAGTTGGTGATTGTTTAACCTCAATTGTTGCTATTATTACTTGCTGAGCTAGTAAGCTCATTCTTGCAAAAAAAAATTATGTTTTCAACAGTTGGAAAGGAAATTGTTGGTAACGAGGATTCCCTGTCTAGTGTGCGAGCTAGGATATCCGTTTAAGTTGGATCGAGCTAGTGGGAGCTTTATATTATAGATGAGTTGTGTAAGATTGTAAGTACGATATCCTTAGCCATTGTAAGTTGAATTAGCTGGGATTTGGTATGGTGTAATAAAAGTTAAGATTATGGCTTGTTTTCATACTTTAACCTGTTGCGATCCGTGGTTGTGTACATAAGGGTCAATGCATATAATACTTTATATACATGTTTAAATATTGTGGTGTGTGTTGTGAGCCCCAAACTTCTGACCCGGGTTTGGAGGGCGTTACAGGTTGGTATCAGAGCTACAGGTTATAAGTCACTAAAACAAGCCTAGATTGTCGGGAATGGATAGAGGGTTAGGATTAGGATTAGGAAATAGAAAGATAGAACGTCGAGAGGTTGAGTGCGATCAAATAATAGGTTTTAGTGGGATTCATGATGAAATTCGACATCCTTATCTAGCGACACGATTTTCAGATGGCGGCGATGGAAGATTCTTTTATCCCTGGATCGTCTATTCATTCGGAAGACTATCATCTGATTCACGCCTTGATCGTCCACCGGAATTCACCATGTCACCTCCTGTTGCGACGGTTGCACCTTTTTAAGTTATTATCTCATCCCCTGATGCGAAGCTACCTATTCGAGAATCCCCCCCCCCCACATGATGATTCTGGTTCTACCGGATGTTCGGTTGTGAGTGCATCTTTTCTGTCTACCCTCCACCTTGTCCTATACCATCGGTTTAAAACCCGTACTAGGAGGTAATAGCCCCTATGAGGATGGATTCGAGAGCTACAACATATGGTGAGTATATAAAATATTAAGAAGGGTGAGGAGAAACCTAAAGAGAGGATTCGTGTGTTTCGGAGAATAGTTGCTACTAGATTGTGTGGAGTTACTAGTAAGTATGCTATCTATAATTATCTCATGGAGTGAGTTAGATGGATTTCAAAGGAATTTGAAAATATTGGAAATCGAGTGTTTTCTTGGAAATAGATGATGATGTTATGACCAAACATGATGCGTATAGTAGTAGTGAGATGTAATATTAGCCAATTTTGTTTTATAAAATAGGTTGATAGACCTATTATAATTAATAATCATAAGAAGTAATGATGGAAGTATTACCAGTATGAAAATTTTGAAGAGAAGCTATGAATAAGATAATATGCAACGGTAACTAGAATTTTTGTTGACCAATAAAGGTAAAATGGACCCAGCGAGGGATAGAGGATATACAGAAATGAATGAGCTTTTATCAGATGGTGTTCCCAATTTGATACTTTGTAGTGGTTGAAAAGAACGACAACCAACTCATATAGTAATGACGACCAGGTGTATGATTTTTAAAATTTTAAATAGTTTTCAAAAGAGGTTTTCACAAAAAATTTCTAAAATTTCTTGGAATAAAACAAGTTTTGAAAACTTGGTTGTCAAACTACTACTTGAATTTATGGTTTTTTATAAGATTCAGATTATCCAGAAGAATACTTGTTCTAGAAGTTAGTATGGTTCGTTTAGAAGGCCAAGTGAACCCGCTATTACGAAGAAGATTTGTTTGTTCCTAACATAAGAGTGCAAATCTTGTTTGATAAATTTAACGACAGAACCAATGTACGGGAAAACTGTTCATCCAATTTCTGAGACGATTAGAGTTCGAAAAATACGTCGATTCACAAGAAGCCGAGTATTAGCAAAAAAATAAAATTGAGAAAATTTCCAGACTTTTCTAAAGGAAGAACGTTATTAGCAAAGGAGGCGATATGTTGAACGATCAGCAGCATAAGCGAAATTTGAAGTTATGATTGTAAATCTCGTAAGACTGCGAATAGAGTCGAATTATTAATATGGAAGCGCGACGCTAAAGATACAAGACCCGGTATAGGGGAATTTATTCTAATGATCGATTAAGAAGGCATTTCAGAGAATTTTCTAAAGTTAATATATAACTCCGATTGGAATATATTGATCGAATCAGCGTCGAAGCTGTAAATAGATGAAATGTGGATGGTGACCAATGTTATCATTCTTTTCTATAATACCATTCATTCTTATGAATCTTGAATAAAGTATGAACTTCGTTTATAATCAGCTCTATGAGGTGATAAGAAAATTGTTGTATTCCTTTCAAAATCATTTTTCCCTCAAGTCTTATCTTCTGATTGAGACAAATAGTATTATGGTGTGACGCTTTGTCGAAATGACAAAGAGTCTGGTGGGATGCCACCTAATCATGTGTTGTATGCCATATAGTATGAAAGACTGGCCATCTTGAGTACAAATATGGTTGTCTCACTCTATCCAAATCATCATTCATTTTTTTTCCTCTTCAAATATGATTTGTTGATTCATGGATCTTTCCGATTGTTCCTTGTACTCTTATTCCTTACAAAAAGTTTCCAATCAGAATTATATACACAAATTCTTCTTGTGTAAGGTCTATCCTTTGAATATTTTAAAGGAAGTAAAATGAACCCGTGTAGCAGATAAAGTTGCGTAATAAGTAGAGATAATTGCAAGCTGATGGATGGTGGACATTTACGAGCAGAGAAGAATCATTATGCCGATAACGGGATATTTGCGAGGACATCAAATCAAAGGCAGAGATTTGCATACATGATACATTGCAAGTATGAAATTTTGGCATGAATTGGAGTAATTAGCAAACCGTATGAGGTAAATTAACTATAGAAACAAGAAAGTAAAGCTGCATGTATCAGGTGGGGCAAATGATCGATTGAACAATGAAGGCGAATGAAGAAATTCTTAATAATAACCAGATTATCGATTAATACGTTGTGGAAATGAGGCATACCTCAATTATGTGGGAGATATTTGTCATGAAGATTCAAGATCAAAGAAATGCTAGTTACGAATAGACTTTAAGTGTGTTCATCAAAGGATGGTTGGGATTTCCCACTCAAGTAAGTGAGTTGTGGTAAAATTGATGCTTGTAGCTGGGTCGACAAAGAAGGTTCAATATGGAAAGACATAAGGGGAGATGAAGGTATGGTGGTTTGACTGCAACAATTTTTAAAATATGATGTTTTAAAACCAAATGAATTTTCTCGCAAGATTATAAAAGTGTTAGTTGAGATCAGGTGTTGGTTATCAAAAAATTGAACAAGTTAATTAATAAAAACAAGGGTATATTGTCAAGGATAGATGAATTATTAAGTAGAGAGCTTGAATGGAAACATGAACTAGAGGAATTTTAGAATATTTTATAATCATTCTCAGTAGTGATATTCTTTTATTATCAGAGAATATGAGAAAGAGGTACGGCATAATAAGAATTGTTCGCTATAATATTAAGTTGAATTAGAGACATGGATTAATATTACACGAGATAATGAAATGGTGAGTTTAGAAAGTGAAAGTGGACTGGTATATTTGAGGATTGATTGTTGGTTATTTGATTTATTGTTGATGTCGGCTTGAGCCCGACTGGTAGTCAATAATATAAATAAGATGTTGCCCAAATTTTTTGAAAAATACCCTACTCTTACAAATGGAAAGTATAATTCCGTGAGTTATAGATGCTCATGTTAATACTCCAATTAATTGTGATCTCGGTTCTCGAAAGAGGTTGTTACATCCAATTCAACTATATATAATTGGTCTTTGATTTCATTTAGCTAGTCATCACTTGGTACCATTGATCAATTAAGTGAGTTAATTGGCTAATTGTACCAATTAGTGGTCAGTTACATGAAGATCGACTCCAATTAGATTAAGTTAAATTTTGATGTGACTTTCAAATTCGAAATCAAAGTAATGAGGAATTTGGAGAAGGTATGGACACCAATAGAATTCAGAAGTTGCTGCAAGTGCTTGAGGCTTTACTTGGATGAATATGCCTTTGCAATAGACAAAAGAAATAAAAAGTTATTTGTATGGATAAGTGAGAAAAATGTTTTCAAGAACTAAAGATTTAAGATAGAGCAAAGAGGAGGAAGGAAAGGAAGAAGGGAGGTGGAATAAAAAAAAGAGATTAATAATCACACCAATATGGATTTGATTAGACAGTCAAGGAGATTTTATCATCTGCAACAAAGTTTTATCAAAGGACGTCTTATTTCTAAATTGTTTTGATAATCATATAATAAATGATTTGACAAGTATTTCTGTTTTGGATGAAGTGTGAGATACAGTTTTAATTCAGTCTCCGATTGATGTTGATACTTAGGTTGTTGTTAAATATCGAAAGTGGTATTAATATAGATGATTGACGTTTACTTCAGAATGGGATGTTGTGAGCATCAAAGTTCATATTGATATCTAATTTGATATGACATCAAAATGAGTATTAATGTCAAGAGTTCGGTTTTGAATAAGCTATGAGAATGAAGAACATGAATAAGAAAGAAAGTGGAATCAAAAGGATGATAAAGAAACTTTATAAGATGCCAGGATATAGGTAAGATATGGGTATTATGTGGGACAGGGGTAAAGTGAAGAGTTTGAGGAAAATTTGTAAATTGAGATATGGAATGCATCTCAGAAATACGATTGAGTACCGAGGGCTGAAAGAAAATATCTAATGACCATACGTGAAGAGAAAATGGGGGAAAAACGTAAGTAAATGTTATACCTACCCAAGAATTGGGACGGAGCATCAAAGACTAGATGGATTATTATAACCGTTGACTTTCAAAAATAAAGATAGATATATTTCGTCAGGAGATGTCATAATGAAGTCACCTGGGAACCAAAGGTGAGAAGCATGAATTGCATCATTATTGATAGGTTATTCCAAACCTCATCATTTTCTTTAATTAATAAACAGTTTATCCAATAAGTGGGTTAGTTGTTGCTTAAAGAAATGGTGCTACGTCATCAGATCCAAAAACTAATTGTAGATAATCAATATTGTGTGATTTGAAATTTGACAGAAGTATTCAGAATACGATAAATTATGTCGAACTAGAATGGTATGTACTACTCCTAGATGAACGGGCATTAAGTAAGGCGGAATTAAAAGAGAGGAATTTGGTTAAACATCGATAACTCAAGAGATTCAAGCTACTCTGAGAATATGATACGAGATATAGGTGTCAAAGAAGACTTTCTGATAGTATGGCACAAAGAAAGGATAAACGTCATATGTGACTAGACGTCAAGGAAGGCATTGTAGTCAGTTTCGTATGAGATTTTCGCACGATAAATATACTCGATTGTGATTCAAAGAAAATAAGATATGGTGATAAGTTTGTACGTCAGTCATATTCAGTTGAGATTTTCTCGTTAAATTCTTAACTCTGGAGTAATTTTGAGAGCGCCAGGAATCAAATACGCCATGGTTTCAGTATACCATTAACAGATGGACAAGAAGAGTAAGGTAACGATTAAAGAGCCTCAAATGCGATTGGAAGCGATTACAAATTAAGTTAACTGAACGAAGAAACATGTGGGAATGAGATTCAATAACCAGTAACTTTTGGAAATGTTCATGAGCACAAATTGCTAGAATTAGAAAGAAAAGAGAATTAATATGCGTTACGCTGGTCCTTTTGGAACAGTAAAATAGACAGGATAAGTGTAAGTAAGTTGGCTTCACCGCCACACGTTTAGCAGATTCATAAGGTATTTATATATGTATACTCAGGAAGAGTAATTGATCTCCGTTATATATAAAATGGAGACTTGAATTGAGTTATATGAGCAGCTAATAGAATTTGATGTCACCAAGAGACTGTTAAGTAATGAGTGATACTGCGAGTAAAAGTTTATGAAAAGTTGTAAGGTTGAGCGATCTGTTGGATTTTTAATCGCAGCGGGGCATGGCAAAACACTTTTACACATATAAAATCCAAATAAAAGCATATAAATCGTGGTAAAAACATAGAGATCGAATCTAACCTTTAAAATAATTCGGAGACAACGATCAGAGATCCTTAGCAGTTGCTCCTCAAGTGTGAAGCAGTCCACCGGTATCCACCAAGAAAATGATGTTAAGGAGGAGGAAGGAGGTGGAGAGAATTGGGTTTTCCAAACTTTTTGGGTTTTTGGGGTTCGAATAAAAATAGGGTCTATAATAGTGTATTTATAGGCAAAATTTTCAGCTGAAATTTTCCCATAAATATTATTATTATTATCCCATTTATTATTCTCATTAATAATTAAAACACCTTTTAATTATTAATCCTTTTTCTAAACACTTTAGAAATAATTCTCTCTCTTGATTTAATTTCCAAAAATTAAATCTTTAATTAATAATATTAAGAACATTTCTTAATTAATTTATAATCAATTAAATCTCATTTAATCAATTATTAAATTTTCCAATTAATTATTTATTTCATAAATAAATAATTATTAGCCATTATTAATTAATTCCTCCACCATTAAATCATTCTCTTTTTATGGTGTGACCCTGTAGGTTCAATATTAAGCCGGTAGTAGAAATAAATAATAATAAAACTATTTTATCATTATTTATATAAATTCTCTAATTTATTAAATATGATTAATTAATTAATCACATTTATTCTACACCGTGAGGGATACTTCTCAGCATATCGCGACTATCCAGATAATATGAATTCACTGCTTAGAATACCAAGAACCTATACAGTGAATAGTTACCGTACAATAAACTCCTTCTACCCTACAATGTCCCGATTAAATACAAGGCATGGATCTCGTGTCAAGCCTATCTAATTCAATCACTTGCTTACCATTTACTATGCGTAGTTCTATGCAAATTAGAAACTCCTTTCTAATTTCATTTACTCTGGCCAGAGATTCCTGAACTAGCATAAGTGGATCAGCCTTGAACATTCGCTTCCTTCACTGGAAGGGGTAGATCCTTTATTGATCATACATTATCTTCGTGTACAAATTCCTATACCCAGTAGAGCCCTAATAATTGTCCCTGGAGACTAAGAACTAAACCAAAGCATAGTTCAGTGTACACAAGATGACTATGATGACCTCAAGTCTAAGGATACTTGTACAACTATCACTATGTGAACAACTGCTGACACGTGAGTGAATCTCCATCAGTTGTTCAGCTGTGCGAGTCATGTTCAGTGAACTTATTCTATAATAAGCACCTACATACTAGCTATAGTGTCACCACACAAATGTCTATGAGAACAGACATCCTTCATAATGAAGCAAGCATAGTATGTACCGATCTCTGCGGATTATTAATTACCAGTTAGTAATCCTACGACCAGGAACTATTTAAGTTTAGAGTTATCATCTTTTTAGGTCTCACTATTATGATCTCATCATAATCCATAAAAAGCTTTACTCTAAACTATGGTATATCTTATTTAAACACTTAAATAGATAGAGCCCGTAATAAAAACAAAACAAGTCTTTTATTAATATCAATGAAATCAAAACAGATTACATAAAAGTTATTCCTAAATCCTAATACCTGATTGGACTTAGGACAT
Organism: Apium graveolens; assembly: GCF_009905375.1. NCBI lineage: Eukaryota > Viridiplantae > Streptophyta > Magnoliopsida > Apiales > Apiaceae > Apium > Apium graveolens. Next base: position 169,646,294 of record NC_133649.1, read on the forward strand.
ATTCCTTTCAATCTCCCACTTGTACTAAAGCCAATCACTCTGGTATCTAATACCCATCATAGTCTTTATGATGATCAAAGTGACTTTCAGAAAGTAGCTTTGTGAGTGGGTCTGCTATGTTGTTATGTGTGTCAACTCTATTTCAATACAACGCAAGAAATGTTATCGCGCTCCCACTAACCCTTTTGTAGATGCATTGTTCATCTATATTTTTGATAAAATCAAACTTTTTGATTGTCTCATTAAAACGAATGTTCCATCTACGAGAAGCTTGCTTTAAACCACATATGGTTCACAGTAGCTTACACACTAGGTTTTTATTTCTCTTGGAAAGAAAACCAGCTGGCTAATTGCCAGATCTCATAGTCGTAGTAAGCAGCAATCGTAAGCAAAATCCGAACTGATTTTAACAGGGCTACAGGTAAAAGGTTTCATCAAAGTCAATCCATTGCCTTTGTTTGAATCCTTTTGCCACAAGCCTGGCCTTATAGGTCTCCACCTGGCCATCTGCTATAATCTATCTTTTGTATACCATATACATAGATTCCATTCCAGATTTCATGGCACTATGCCATTTCTCTGAGTCAACACTATTCATAGCCTCATTATAGGTCACAGGGTCGTCATCATCAATGATCGACAACTCATTGTCATTCTCAATGACAAGGCCATATTACCTCTCAGGTTGGCGAGACACTCTCCCTGATCTATGAATGGGCTATTCCACAAAAGGTTGTTCAGTCAGAACAAGTGTTTCCATGTTAGATATATTTGATAATGTCATGGCTAATATAATTTATGTTTAGATTTTAGATCTTACTTAACAGGATAAATCAGTACTTAACTGTTGATCAGTACTTATACTGGAAGTCAGGACTTAAGGATATCAGTGCTTATATTATCAGGAGATAATCATCAGAAGTTAGATATCAGAACTTAAGTGCTGAAGGATGATCAGAGAAGGACAGTAGCTGATTAAAGGAAAGAAGATCGAGATAAACATAAGAAGAGATATGCATGAAGAAGGAATTCCGTGAAGAATGTAATACTTGGAAGAAAAGATATCTGATTGATATATTTTAGGAAGCAGAATTATATTCCATATCAATTAGCGATTATCCTGTAACTGTGTAGTATATAAACACAGACATAGGGTTTACACTATAAGTGTTATCATATATTCGAGAAGATTATTCATTGTAACCCTAGCAGCTCTCGTGATATTTGTTCATCACTGAGAGGTAACAGTTCCATACTGTAACAGAGTTCATTGTTTCAATAAAGTTTGTTTTCTGTTACTTAATATATTAAAGTTCGATTTGATTGTATTATACACTGTATTCACCCCCTCTACAGTGTGTGTGACCTAACAAGTGGTATCAGAGCCAATCTGTTAACACACATACAGCTAAAGATCCAAACACAATCATGTCTGACACAGAAACTCCAACTAAGCCTACCAAAACTGAAGAACCTCCAAAGCCACAAATTCAAAGTTGGTATGAGACTATCAGGGTTCCCATACTGAGACCATCTGAATATCCCATATGGAAGGTAAGGATGACCATGTTCCTGGAAGCAACAAATCCAGAATACCTTGATAGAATCAAGGAAGGGCCTCACAAACCAACCAAGCTCGCTGTTGCAGTTGCAGGTGAAGCAGCAAAGACCGTACCAAAGGAGAAGAGTGATTATACTGCTGAAGATATAGGATCAATTGCTAAGGATGCCAAGGTACGACACTTACTGCATAGTGACATTGATAATGTAATGTCAAACAGGGTAATCAACTGCAAGACTGTTAAGGAGATATGGGATGCTCTGGAAATAAGGTGCCAGGGAACTGACACAATTAAGAAGAACAGGAAGACAATACTCACTCAAGAGTATGAACACTTTGAATCAAAGACTAATGAGTCATTGAATGATTTATATGATAGATTTGTCAAACTTTTGAATGATTTGTCATTGGTTGATAAAGAGTATGATCTTGAAGATTCAAACCTTAAGTTCCTGTTAGCTCTTCCTGAATGCTGGGATTTGAAGGCAACGACAATAAGAGACAACTACAATCTTGATGAAATAACTCTTGATGAAATCTATGGAATGCTCAAGACTCATGAGCTTGAGATGGAACAAAGAAGCAAGAGGAAAGGAGGAAAGTCAAGGATAGTTGCTCTTAAGGCTGAAGAAGAATTCCCCAAAGCAGCTTCCTCAAGGAAAGACAAGGGTAAAGCTCTTGTCATAAAGTCTGAAACTGAGTCATCAAGTTCTGAAAGTGATGATGACTCAGATTCTGAAAGCTTGCCTGAGACTGATGCTGATGAGGAGATGATGAAGCTGTGTGCTCTTATGGTGAAAGGAATCACAAAGATTGCATACAGGAAGTTCAGGAAGGGAAAGAAGTTTTCCAGGAAAGGCATAAGTTCTGATAAGAAGAATTTCAGAAGATCTGAAGGCAGAGGAGGAAAGTCTGACAGAGGAGATTATACCAATGCTAAATGCTATAACTGTGGTGAGAAAGGCCACATATCTCCTGATTACAAGAAGGTAAAGGGTGACAAAGGCAAGGCTCTTGTCACAAAGCAGAAAAGATGGACAGACACCTCAGACTCTGAAAGTGAGGAAAACTATGCATTGATGGCAAATGCTGATAAAGAAAGTGCTGAGAGCAGTTCTGAAGCTGCTGAAATAAAGGTACCTCAGACTACTTATACTTTTCATACTGATGATATTAATGAGTTGAGAAGATATCTTAAAATCATGTTTGTTAGTTATAGAGATCAAACTTTAACATTTGAAAGATTAACTTCTGAAAATCTTGCATTTAAGAAAAGAAATGATTTCTTAGAAAAAGAGTTAGTCATGTCCCATCAAACTCAGAAGGATAGAGATGATGCTTTTTATGTTAGGGATGAAGTGCTAAAAATGAATGAATCTCTAAAAACTGAGTTAGAAAAGGAAAGAGAGATTATCAGGACTTGGACTAACTCTGGCAAAACAACTCAAAATTTGCTAAGTAGTGGAAACTGGAAAGAGGGCTTAGGTTATGGAGAAGATAAGAATGATAAAGGAACTGAAGAAATTAAGCCTGTTGATAAGCAAAAGCCAAAGTTAAAACTTGTAAAGTTTGTAACTATAAAGTCTGAAAATGAGAAATCAGAAGTTACAAAGGAATTAACTTCTGACAAACTAAAACAGGAAAAGACAGCTGAAGTAAACATGGGCTTAATGACAAAGAAGCAGCTTAAGCATAAGCTGAAAGATGTTAAGAATGCAAACAAGGTAAAATCACCTAGGAAATATAGGAATGGAAAGGAAGGTGTGAATAAAAGCAATAATTATAAGCCTGTTCCTGATGCTCCTAGGAAAATATGTCATAACTATGGAAGTTCTAACCATCTGGCTTCTTTTTGCAGGAAGAATAAGAATATTAACTCCTTACCTTCAAAATCAGGAGTTAAGAGTCAGTCTGTTAGATACAAACCACAAAATCCTTGTTTTCATTGTGGTAGTTTATGGCATTCCATTTATACTTGTAAGGAATATCATAGTTTGTACTATGATTATTATCAAATAAAACCTTCTTTGAAGAAAGTTTCCATTGTTCCTTCTAGTGTAAATTCTGATTCAAAGTCTGATAGTGTAAGTTCTGATAAGAAAAATGTTAACATAAACTCTGATGCTAAATCCGCTGCAAATGTTAACAAACTTAATAAGGCCAAAGGATCCAAGCAAGTCTGGGTCCTTAAAACTAATAATTAGTGGTCTTTGTGATTGCAGGGCAACAGGAAAAATATTTTAGTTCTGGACAGTGGATGTTCAGGACATATGACTGGAAATAAGGCCCTGCTATCAGACTTTATGGAGAAAGCTGGCCCAAGTGTTTCTTATGGAGATGGCAACATTGGAAAAACATTGGGATATGGCAATATCAATCTTGGAAATGTCATAATTAAAGAAGTAGCTCTGGTCTCAGGACTTAAACACAACCTACTGAGTATAAGTCAAATCTGTGACAGAGGTTATCATGTTGATTTCTTTGAAGAACACTGTGAAATTGTGAGTAAATCTAAAGGCAAAGTTGTTCTGAAAGGATACAGGCGTGGTAACATTTATGAAGCTAAGCTTTCAACAAGTACTGATGGTTCTGCAATCTGTCTGATGAGTAGAGCATCAATTGAAGAAAGCTGGAATTGGCATAAGAAACTCTCTCATTTAAATTTCAACAATATAAATGAACTGGTCAAGAAAAATCTTGTGAGAGGACTGCCAAAGTCAGTATTTGCTCCTGATGGTCTTTGTGATTCCTGTCAGAAAGCCAAACAAAGAAAATCTTCATTCAAGAGCAAGACTGAATCATCAATTCTTGAGCCTTATCATCTACTACATGTTGATCTATTTGGTCCAGTAAATGTCATGTCTATTGCAAAGAAGAAGTATGCGTTGGTCATAGTGGATGAGTTTACCAGATACACATGGGTGTATTTCTTGCATACAAAAAGTGAAACTGCATCTATCTTGATTGATCATGTCAAACATCTGGATAAAATGGTCAAAGATTCTGTGAAAATTTTAAGGAGTGATAATGGCACTGAGTTCAAGAATTTGATAATGGAAGAGTTCTGCAAAAACCATGGAATAAAGCAGGAATTTTTTGCTCCTAGAACTCCACAGCAAAATGGAGTTGTTGAAAGGAAGAATAGAACTCTCATTGAAGCTGCACGTACAATGCTTGAAGAAGCAAAGCTTCCAACCTATTTCTGGGCTGAAGCTGTGCAGACTGCTTGTTTTACTCAAAATGCAACACTCATTAACAAGCATGGAAAAACACCATATGAGATGGTGAAGAAAAAGAAGCCAAATCTGAAATACTTTCATGTATTTGGATGCAAGTGTTTTGTTCTCAAGACTCATCCTGAACAGCTATCAAAGTTTGATCTAAAAGCTAATGAAGGAATCTTTGTTGGATATCCACTTTCCACAAAAGCCTTCAGAGTCTATAATTTGAGAACAAAAGTGGTCATGGAATCTATCAACGTCTCTTTTGATGACAAGAAGATTACTGGTCTTGAAGATTTCATTGACCATGATCAGCTGAGATTTGAAAATGAAGACTCAAATTCTGATACTGAAAATCCTGACAGTCTAAATCCTGATACTGTAAACTCTGATGAATTAAACTCTGATGTTATTGAAACTGTGGTGACTACGTCAAAGGAAGATGCACCTATGCAGGGGGAGCATACTCAAGATCCTACCACATCTCAAGATACATCAGAACATAAATCTGGCTCTTCAAGTTCTGATTCGTCAAGTTCTGATAAGCCAAGTTCTGATAGTGCTGAAAATCTAAATACTGAAGACTCCAACTCAGAGAGCATAGTTTCAGGGGGAGCATCAGAAAATGAAAATGAAGATAGCATGGATCATGGGGGAGCATCCAGTTCTAGAGAAAACCTTCCATCTGCAAGGAAGTGGACAAAATCACATACACCTGATTTGATAATTGGAAATCCTGATGCAGGTGTCAGAACTAGAACATGTACTTCAAATGAATGTCTCTACAATTCTTTTCTCTCTCAGACTGAGCCAAAGAAAGTTCAAGAAGCTCTTCAAGATGCTGATTGGGTGCAAGCAATGCAGGAAGAGTTAAATGAATTTGAAAGAAACAAAGTCTAGACCCTAGTGCCAAGACCAAAGAATAGATCTGTTGTTGGTACAAAGTGGGTATTCAGAAATAAAACTGACAGTGATGGCATAATTACAAGGAATAAGGCAAGGCTGGTTGCAAAAGGATATTCTCAATAGGAGGGAATTGATTATGATGAAACATTTGCACCAGTTGCTAGGTTAGAAGCCATAAGGATATTTTTGGCTTATGCTGCTCACAAAAAGTTTACTGTCTTTCAAATGGATGTGAAAAGTGCTTTTCTCAATGGAGAACTGGAGGAGGAGGTATATGTTGAACAACCTACAGGCTTTGTAGATACCAAACATCCAGATTATGTCTACAGGCTTGATAAAGCACTTTATGGACTTAAGCAAGCTCCTAGAGCATGGTAGAGACTTTAGCTCAGTTTCTTCTAGAAAGTGGATTCAACATAGGAACAATAGACAAAACACTGTTCTACCTCAACCATGGAAAGGACTTACTTCTGGTCCAGATTTATGTTGATGATATCATTTTTGGGTCTACAAATGACAAACTTTGCAAGAAGTTTGCCAAACTAATGCAGTCAAGATATCAGATGAGTATGATGGGGGAACTTAGCTATTTTCTGGGCCTTCAAGTCAAACAGAATGAAGAAGGCACTTTTATTTGTCAAACCAAGTACACCAGAAACTTGCTGAAGAAATTTGGAATGCAAGATTGTTCAAGTGCATCCACTCCAATGGCCACTGCAACAAAACTGGATAAGGATACCGGTAAATCAGTAGATATTACTGACTACAGAGGTATGATTGGCTCTCTACTCTATCTAACTGCTAGTAGACCTGATATCATGTATGCTACCTATCTTTGTGCAAGATTTCAAGCAGATCCAAGAGAACCTCACTTAACAGCTGTTAAAAGAATCTTTAAGTATCTTAAAGGAACAGCTGCTCTGGGATTATGGTATCCTAGAGAATCAGATTTTAAACTAATAGGTTACTCAGATGCAGATTTTGCAGGTTGCAAAATTGACAGGAAAAGCACAAGTGGAAGCTGCCAATTTCTTGGAGGAAGATTGGTTTCTTGGTTCAGCAAGAAACAAAAGTCAATTTCCACATCAACTGCAGAAGCAGAGTATATTGTTGCAGGAAGCTGTTGTGCACAGATTCTTTGGATGAAGAATCAGTTACTGGATTATGGGTTAACATATTTCAAAATCTCTATTTACTGTGATAATCAAAGTGCTATTGCTATGACAGGTAATCCAGTTCAACACTCTATGACAAAGCACATCAGCATCAGGTACCACTTCATAAGGGAACATGTGGATGAAGGTACAGTGGAATTGCACTTTGTTCCAACAGATCAACAACTAGCAGATATCTTCACAAAACCACTATGTGAAGCCACTTTTACAAGATTGGTAAATGAACTTGGAATGGTTTCAGGTTCTTTTTCTAAATCTGTCTAGTTTTGTTCTGATGCATCAGACTTTATGATCAGTATTTACAGAATGTAATCTCTTTGTTTATTATGTGATTAATTGAAATACGCGTTTAAGTACTGATTGTTGTCTGATATATGTTTCTAAACTCTGATAAGTGATATGTATGTTCAAGTAACTATTCAATCCTATGAGGATAACTGTGCTAGATACTGACCTAGTAGTCTTCAATAAACAAATGATTCCATGTAAGAAGTAATTATTTCAGTGGAAATTTTATGACACTAGCAAATTCTGATAATTGAGCTTAGTTGAGTTTACTTTGTTTATCTTATTACTAAGTCACAAATTAGAATAATGCTACTCATCTGTTAAGTTCTGATACTAGTAAACTGCTGAATGTGCTAAGTGCTGATAAACCTCACTTATCAAAAGAAAAAGCAAAAAGATCAAAGAATAAAATCAGGTACTCCTTTGAGATCTAGAGTAAAAATGTGGAAGGGACGACCCAAGTGCATTGCTGGTATTAAGTAAATATGCATTAGAAAAGCAAAATATTTTCTTGGTGACTTTTCACACTCTATGATTACTGGAGAAATACTCTGACAATAGCATAAATTCTGATAAGCAGTCGTGACTCACTTACACTGAGAAGCCACTGTAAAATAGAATTTCAAAAGATGCATAAAATTAGCACAAAACAGTTGAGGTGGACACAAGCATGAACTCATTCATCAGTAGGTTTCAGGACAATGACAGCTCTTTAGCAAAATTTTAGTTATGCCTTATTTCTAAGATGTACTGAAGTGAATCAGACTTTACTCTTTGTCTGTTATTTAGCTTAATGCACACACTAATCACTCCATCTGAATGATGAAAATTTCTGTGGAGGTCTATGTTATTTTAGATAAACAGTCATTGTGTCATTATTGCACAAAGTCTGAGGACAAGCTCTGGTTGCATATTCTGATGATTAAGTTCTGAAGAGTATAACTCAGAACTTGTATGATGACTTACTAAGATAGGCATTCCTTTTTCGAGTTAAGAAATTATGTTCTGATGACTGTTAACTTCTGATATAAGTCTAAGTTCTGATATTACAGTCTAATATTTTACTTGACTTATCTGTGAATAAAATTTGATAACAGTCTCAGTTAATACTTGAATATGTTGAAGTAGAAGATTAATAGTCACTATGGTTAGGGTTAATGGTATTTGTACTTGAACAGTCCACTGTTACTTGTTTCTTGTGCGCTTCAAACCATGTTTCCTCTTTCCAATGAATGTTATTCTTTTTCAAAGTCTAGGGAGACGAGGTAGAATTAATTCTACCTGTCAGCATTAAATACTTTTACGTCTCCTGGCATTCTCTTGCCTATATAAGCAGCCACTTCACATCAGTCTTCCCATCAAATTCTTTCTCACACACACTTACCTTCATACTTTTTCTTTTAAAAACACAATGGTCAGATTCAACATGTTTTTGAACTACCAAAACTTCAATATGGAGCTAAGCTGTGCCGATTGGTGGCAGCAATGGCACGTCACGGCCATTCCTGAGGAGATATGGGACTCTGTCCCACAGGAGGTTCTGACCCACCTCCTGTTCTTCTATATGGATTACCATCGCCATCTGGAGCGATTGGAGGAGGAAAGACTAGCAGCTCTCCGCCAGCAAGAGCGAATCATCAGACTCGCCATTCTGTTTGTCGAGAGTAGGAAGAAGAAGAAATGATTTAATCTTGTCTTCTTCCTATTTTTCTTCATCATTAGCTTTGTCAGGCTTCTTAGCTATGACTAAAGCTTTTGATGTTAGCTTTAGTAGCTTACGGAAATCTTGTATAAGTACTGATGTAATTTCCATTTCATAAATGTATTCTCTTGATATATTAATGAAATTTGTTTTTGCTTCAAGATTTTGTCTCTAAGATATTTGGTAATGCATTGATAAATCCTGATTGATATTCTGATGACCATATAAATTCTGTTTTAATTTTAAGTTCTGATTTTTTTTCAGCACTTATTCATCTAATTTATCTTGGTCATTTTTACGTGATTTACTTTCAGAATATTAATGATGCAGTGAAAAATAATTAACTCAGTGGGAACGGTTTCAATTTTGAATTAAAACTGTTTCACCTTGATTAATGGAATATCTGGGTAAGTGGAACGGTTTTTCCTTGAAAACAGGCAACTGGGTAAGTAATGATTCCTGTTTTCTCGAGCCCAGTAACTATCCGTTATTACTGCATGTCTGACAGGTGTCCAATGGTAACATTTTTGTTCAGAGTATAAGTACAACAGAGAGAGGATTTCTTTAATCCTTTATTTTCTTCGTATTTTTTCTCTTTACTTACTTTTACTCTCTTTCTTCTCACGTTGGTTTTTCATACAGACATCTTATCAAACACCTAACAGGCACTTTTGAATCTCAATTTTTCACATGGCACCTAAGGATTTAATCATTGATGGAGCTAAGTTTGTTCCAAACAACTATGCTGCAATTCTTGATCATGCTGAAGCTCCATCTGAATTGCATTTTGTGCAAGATCTTCTTGCACACAGTGAGATTGGGTATGCATTAACTCAGCCTGAAGTCTTTTTGAGTCAACAAGTTCTGACGTTTTGGCGGACTGGGCACTTTGATGATGGTGGTAAACATGGCACTCCCAGTATTGTTTTTGAAGTGGGTGATTCATCTTATGCAGTCACTCCTGGTATAATACGCAAAGCTCTACATCACCCAGAAAATTGTACTTTTTCAACTCCAGAGGAATCAGCACTTCAGGAGTTAATGGCTGATTTGGGATATGAAAAGAGTTTGGCAAAGCTTGGGCAGTTAAAAAGGGCTAATATCAGAAGAGAATGGAGTTTCTTCTTTGACTGCATCACCAAAGCTTTTGGGAACAAATGTTCGAATTTTGATGCTATCCCAATTATGAGTCAGCACATAGGGTATGCTATTATCCATCAAACTCATTTTGATTTTGCAACTGGAATAATTGGTTTTATTGGGGATAGGATGACAGAGGATAGAAATGTTGTCTATTTTGCTAGATTTTGTCAACTTATATATACTTTGTGTACTGATGAACCTCAATTAGTCAGTTCCTCCACCCCACCTTTTAGAGTTGCAAAACGATACTTTAATGATCTGGTAAATGCTGATACTAAGAAAACAGTGGTTAGACCATTACAGATTCCTCAGTCTGTAAAACAGATCCTAATAAATGATGATCCTGATACTTATAGATCTGTTTACTCTGATGTCCAACCAACCACAAACACCCAAAAACCATCATCCTCAGCACCTACCACTCATACTACTCAACCTACCCTCAGGACTTATCTCAAATCCTATCTCTCTACTTCACAGACTGTTCAACCCTCATCCTCCAAGCCAAAGAGGACAAAAACTATTCCTCAAACACCTCAAAAGAGGAGGAGGACTGTACTGAGAGATGAATCTGATACTGAGGAACAGGTTCCTTCTTCAGAACCTGTTGTAGGTGAAGCTGAGAAAGTGACTTCTCAGAAGGATTCTGGAATTGGGGGATCTAGGCTTCTCAAACGGCTTAGAAGAATGACAGTTCCTGAAACTCCCAAGGAATCCAAATCAACAAAGAGATATAAGAAACAGAGGGCAAAAAGGCCAGTTTCAGATGATGAAGAGGAAGCAGCTAAGGAAGGGGATCAGGAATCTCTGATCTCACAAGACAAGGAATTTGCTCCAGTCACTTCTTCTCCATCAACTCCATCTCAGGAAGCTGTTTCTGAAAAGGCTAACACACCTTCTGTGTCTTCTGTTGATCCAGGCACAAGTGCTGATATTGATCTTCAAAACTTGGTTGTGCCTGCAGTACTTCTCTTAGAAGCTCCAACAGCATATATTCCTTCCACAACATCTGTTACTAATATTGTTCAAACTCCAGAGTTATCAACAACACCTTCTCTGCATCAAGATGCTGATGATCAGAATTTAGGTGAGCATCAGGATATGGCTGTTCATCAGAACTTAGAACAAGATCAGCAATTAGAGGATGCTGAAGCCTCCATTGCTACTCACACTGTTGTCTTATCAGAAGATACTGATTCTTTAAGTTCTGATGCTGCAAATGCTGGAGATACTGGTGATGCTGCTCCAACTGTAGATGCTGATGAAGCAGGTCCTTCAAGACTTACTCCTCAACAGACTCTTCCTAAGTCTGAACTGGTTAAGAGGTTTGTTACCGGAGAAGCACCAGTACCTTGGAGTGAAACTCCTGCAGGTCAGGAGTGGACTAAGGAATGGAACTCAATTTCATGTGTTCCAACTGAAAAGCATCTTGCTGAGCACTTGACTAAAGCTGATGAAATGTTAAATTCTGATGATTTTAAAACCCAGCTTAGAGTCACTGCATTGAGTACTAAACATCTACAAGGTCTTCATTCAACTACTCATGCAGAGTTACACAAGATTCAGGAGAACTTTATCAAACAGGAACAAGTTTGGAAAATTGATAAGAAAAAGTTCTTCCAACCTACCATTGACAGGATTGCTTATATTGAGAAGACTCAAGATCATCAACAAGCTCAGATTGATGAAAATCTGAAAAATCAAGCTTCTCAGCAATCACAACTAACTGAAATCCAATCCTCAGTGGAATTGCTTATCTCTCTTCTACTACCTGCTGATGCCAAAAAGGGGGAGAAAGTGATTACGTCCAAATGCAAGACTGACAAGACACTGACAGGAAAGGATAATGAAAAAGATGATCAAGGAAGCTCTGGAATGGGTAGAGGTCATAGTCAAGGTAGAGGATTCACATCAAGACAAGCTAGTCACAGGACAAGTTCTGATACTGGGAAAAGAATAAGTTCTGCTGCTGGTACAAGGATAAGTTCTGATGAACTTTTAGATCTTGATGAGGAAATGTCAAGACAGTTATTTCTTAAGGAAAATCCAGGAATGGACTTGAAAAGTTTAAAGGAAGAAGAAGCCAGACTTAAATCAGAGAAAGTCACATCTAAATCTGAAGCTTCTGGTAAAAAGCCACTTCCAAAACTCAAAGGCATTGTGATCAAAGAAAGGACACATACTGAAGCAACATTGGCTAGATCACAACCACAGATAGATCCAAGATCCAAGGGTAAAGAAAAGGTTGGTGAACCTATCAAGGTTTATGTACCTCCTGAGGATGAAGAAATTACTGATGAAAAGGATGATCTTGCTCTGACTTCAAGAAAAGTTCTTAAAACAACCTCTGACATGGCTCAAGTTGTTTAGAGTCAAGAAATTGTAAGTTCTGATATTCAGAAGAAGCAAGTAACCTCTGATATAGCTCAAGTTAACTTGATATCAGAAGATAGATCAAAGACACTCCTACCAGGATTCACTAAAGCAAAACAGACTCAACCTTTGAAGACTACTGCAAGTGGTTTTGAAGCTAGAGTAGTTACTGGAAAGGAAGCAAGAGATAAAACTGGATTGGGAAGTGCTGATGAAAGAAGAGTACACAACACTACCAATGATCCAACTTCCTTGAGTGAACCAGGTATTCGAGCAACTCCTGAGAGATTGAATCAACTGGAATCTGTACAGATGGTTTACCATACCTACTTGAAAGAATACATCATGTTGTATTTCATGACGGATGGTAGGGTTTATCATATAAGACAAAATGCCATTCCATTGAAGTATTTTGAAGAATTAGAGCATGTACTTTTCTTACTTCAAGTGGATGACAGAATAACAGGGACTGCTGCAAACTACTTAAAAGAACAGATTCAGAGACAGAAAAGGCTTTATTCTGTTAAGTCTGACAGCACATATGTTCCAAAGTACAGAGATCACAATGGTGATATTGTTGATATGAAGCCCAATACTGCACATATTAGATCATATCTTGGTATTAAGGGACTTGAATTCATTCTGGAGTCTGACAAAGCCTATGTCATAAGACTAGATCAGGAGTTAAGAAAAGCAAAGATCAATGATCTCAGAGCTGCAATCTTTCAAACTGGTGAAGATACTGCAGAGCTTAAAGATGCCAAAAGGAGAATGATTGATGAACTCAGATATGCTGAGAAATGTTTGTTGAAGAACTATCTCAGAACAACTCCTGACATCAGAGAGATCAGATGATGAAGCCAAGTCAAAGATCTACAACTGCTTAAATTCTGATATTTGTACAGACTGAAGTTGTTATCAGAAGTTGAATATTGGTAAAGCTTTAAGGACTGTAAGTTGTAGTTATCTAGTCTAATTCTCATGCATTTGTACTTAATGTTTTTGACATCATCAAATATCTGTTAAACTTGTATATTATGCTAATTTACAAGTTGGGGGAGATTGTTAGATATATTTGATAATGTCATGGCTAATATAATTTATGTTTAGATTTCAGATCTTACTTAACAGGATAAATCAGTACTTAACTGTTGATCAGTACTTATACTGGAAGTCAGGACTTAAGGATATCAGTGCTTATATTATCAGGAGATAATCATCAGAAGTTAGATATCAGAACTTAAGTGCTGAAGGATCATCAGAGAAGGACAGTAGCTGATTAAAGGAAAGAAGATCGAGATAAACATAAGAAGAGATATGCATGAAGAAAGAATTCCGTGAAGAATGGAATACTTGGAAGAAAAGATATCTGATTGATATATTTTAGGAAGCAGAATTATATTCCATATCAATTAGCGATTATCTTGTAACTGTGTAGTATATAAACACAGACATAGGGTTTACACTATAAGTGTTATCATATATTCGAGAAGATTATTCATTGTAACCCTAGCAGCTCTCGTGATATTTGTTCATCACTGAGAGGTAACAGTTCCATACTGTAACAGAGTTCATTGTTTCAATAAAGTTTGTTTTCTGTTACTTAATATATTAAAGTTCGATTTGATTGTATTATACACTGTATTCACCCCCTCTACAGTGTGTGTGACCTAACATTCCACTTGATCCGTAGTAGTTTATGCTTCTTGAACTTCATCAAGTTCAATTTTGCTCCCACTGTTTCCTTCAAGGATAAACTCCTTTTCCAAGAAGGTAGCATGCCTGGATACAAACACCCGATGATCGGTGTAAAAGAAATACCCTAAAGTCTCTTTAGGATATCCCACAAAACTACATTTTAGGGATCGATATTCCAGCTTATCTGGGTCAACTTACTTGACATAAGCTTGGACATCCCCAAATCTTAACGTGTTTAAGACTCGGTTTCCTTTCTTTCCATATCTCATACGAAGTTTGAGGAACAGATTTTGGAAGGCACCATATTCAGTAAATATGCTGAGGTTTCCAATGCATAACCCCATAGGAATACTGGAAGATTTGCATAGCTCATCATGGACCGAACTATGTCTAACAAAGTTCGATTTCTCCTTTCAGATACCAATCTGGAGAAGTCCACTGGGAGACTATACCATTTACTTTGAGATAATCTAGAAACACTCCATTAAAGTATTCACTACCTCGATCTTATCAAAGAATTATAATACTATGTTTGGTTTGTTTCTCCACTTCATACTTATATTCTTTGAACTTTTCAAAGGCCTCAGACTTGTGTTTCATCAAACACATATCCGAATCTAGATCTATCATCTATGAAAGTAATGAAGTATGAAAATCCACCCATGGCTTGCTTAGACATTGGTCCACATACATCTGTGTGTACCATTCCTAGCAAATTTGCAGTCATCTCTCCATGTCTACTAAATGGAGACTGCAGTGCCACTATGAAGTGAGATTTTCATCATCCCTTTTCTTTTATTAGTTTGTTCAATCTGAAGTAAATTATGTCACATTTATACAGACTATTATTTAAAGCACCACGTCCATAAAGAATATTATCTCTAAGAATAGAACATTCATTATTCTCAATAATAAATGAAAATCCAGCCAAGTCTAACATGGGAATAATATTCCTCACAATCGAGGGAACAAAATAACAATTATTTAAAACAATAGTCTTGCCCGTAGGCATGTGTAAATGAAATGATTCTATATCTATAGCAGCAACTCTTGCTCCAATTCCCATCAGTAGAATCACCTCCTCTTCCTCAAGAGTCCTACTTCTTCTTGGTCCCTGCAATAAATTGCAGATTTGAGAACCACAGGAGGTATCTAATACCCAAGTAGAAATTTGATTTAATGACATATTCACTTCTATCATGAACATACCTGAATCATAAGCGGTAGTCTCACTACCCTTCTTCTTCTTCAATTCTGCAAGGTAAACCTTGCAGTTCCTCTTCCAGTGCCCCACCTTGTTACAGTGAAAGCAAACAACTTTGCTCTTGGGGTCTTCAGCTTTTGGTGGAACCGGGGTTTTCTCACCTACTTTCTTCTTCTTGGAAGAGTTCCTCTTCTTTTTCTTAGGATTGGAACCTTCACCAATTAGAAGAACAGAACTCTTCTCAGGGGGAAAATTTGATTCCGCAGTCTTCAACATGTTGAGGAGTTCAGGCAGGCTGACATCCAACTTATTCATGTGAAAGTTCACAACAAACTGCGAGAACGAACTCAGAAGCGATTGCAAGACCAAGTCTTGGCTCAGCTCCCCATCCATGGCAAAACCAAGTTATCCAAGATGTTCAATCAAATTGATCATCTTAAGTACATGGTCATTCACAGATGATCCCTCAGACATCCTACAACCGAACAGCTCCTTTGATATCTCATATCGAGCTGTCCTCCCCGCCACATCATACAACTCTTGTAGATGCATGAGGATAGTGTGAGCATCCATATGCTCATGTTGCTTCTGTAGCTCAATGTTCATGGAAGCTAGCATGATGCATTGATCAACATTTGCATCATCTATCCACTTACGATACATAACATGTTCATCATTATGTGCATCACTAGCAGGTTCAGTAGGCTTAGGTGAGTCAATCACGTATTCCAGCTTCTCAATCCTGAGAACAATTCTCAAGTTTCGAAGCTAGTCAGCATAATTAGGACCAGTCAATTTGTGAGCATCTAGTATGCTCCTGAGTGATAGTGCAGAAGACATAACATATATTGTAAATCTGTAAATGATAAACACATAACAACACTTAGCAAATATTCAATTTCATTTCAAAACACTATATGAATTGGGTCTTTATTATAAGTGGCTCCCACTAGTTTATCTAATTTATTCAACCCCCTACGTGAAAAATTAAGCATTCATAATGCTAGTGGGAATAGGGATCCTACATTCCATTACACAACCCCGGCTGTGGCACGAAACGCCATGTAATGTTCAATAGGCAGACAACTCTTGTCAATTACATCTAATGTTATTCCCTAATCAAACTTTAGCCTCTTGAATAATTGAGTCACGGCTGTGGCACGACAAACTCAATATTCTATGTCAAGTCCAACCCAACATTCCGTACAATTAAATCAGTCCCCAAAAGCCCACGGCTGTGGCACGTAACGACCTTTAGATTCTTATTCAATGTACACATCTCTATGTAATAGACAAGTATTTCTTACTTCGAAATCAAAGCCCTCGACTGTGGTACGAAACGACAATGATTTAAAAATAAGAACTACTTTCTATCATGTTGGAAGGCTATGACCGACACAAGCCCGTTGTATCATTGGCCAATTACTACTTGATATTATTTAATTTTAGAGGGATTATATTACGTTACAATCATAATCATATTATAAAGAGATTCTTCCTTTTAAATTAAATATTTCAAATCAATAATCAATAATCAGATGATTCCCAGATCGGGTGGAGCATTGTCAAGAGGCGTCACTTAATAACCCTTTCTTACAGATAGAAATCTGTTGTTGACAGAATCATCCTTTCTCTCATATCGAAAATTCATATTCAATTACGTGTTTCATAAACACAAGAATCTCATGATTATATTCATAATATTGTTATTAAGGTTATGAAACAATTTCACTATACTAGGTTGTCTAACAAACGCCTTATGTTCATTTAAGTTCACCTAAATCTATCATCGCATGATAAACTAAGCATATATCACATATATAAACATGAATAAACATCAAGGTAGGCATGTTATATCATCTAGCACATTAGTCTAAGCATTATACATCTCTATGTATCACATGAAGCATTTAAAAGCAGTTAAAATAGTTAAAAATAGCTTTAAAACACTTCCGGAAATATAAACAGTTCAAAACTTTTATATAAACTAAAATTGATCACTCCATTAGATCCGTCTCGGAAAAACGAATCCAACGGTATATTGCACGCCCAAAACGGAGTTACGAAACTCCCAGAAAATCAAATTTTATGTGGACAGTCGGGCTGTAACGCATTACAGGAACGCATTACAAGCCCTATAACACATTCCGGTGATGCGTTACAACCCTTTTAACCAATTAAAAGGTGTAACACATTCCGTGAATGCGCCACAGGTGTGTAACGCATTCCCGGAATGCGTGACACCCTTATATTTTTTTTCTTCTTCAGCAGCCGTCGTTGCTTTCTCGGTTGTCGTGCCGCCGTACTGACATTCACCTGTCTTTTCCCCGTGCAATCACAGACAGCAAGCAGATGTAGTACAGATATATATACATACTTACAAACAATTTATATATATATATATGATTTATTTAATTACGAATTTAATTGTAAGAACCTCAAAAATTCATAATAAAAAATCTATACATCCTAAAATTATGAAAAAAATACCCAGACGATGTACAACACTTGTAGAACCCAGATCAACACTCAAAATTATTCTGAGAAACGATTTCTCATCAGACAAAATTAATCCATGATATAACTTGTAAAAATCATAATTAATTCATACAAGCACATAAAATTCTGAAATTTTTACCACAGATCTATATGCATACAACCTATGCTCTGATACCATTGTTGGATTTTTAATCGCAGCGGGGCATGGCAAAACACTTTTACACATATAAAATCCAAATAAAAGCATATAAATCGTGGTAAAAACATAGGGATCGAATCTAACCTTTAAAATAATTCGGAGACAACGATCAGAGATTCTTAGCAGTTGCTCCTCAAGTGTGAAGCACTCCACCGGTATCCACCAAGAAAACGATGTTAATGAGGAGGAAGGAGGTGGAGAGAATTGGGTTTTCCAAACATTTTGGGTTTTTGGGGTTCGAATAAAAATAGGGTCTATAATAGTGTATTTATAGGCAAAATTTTCAGCTGAAATTTTCCCATAAATATTATTATTATTATCCCATTTATTATTCTCATTAATAATTAAAACACCTTTTAATTATTAATCCTTTTTCTAAACACTTTAGAAACAATTCTCTCTCTTGATTTAATTTTCAAAAATTAAATCCTTAATTAATAATATTAAGAACTTTTCTTAATTAATTTATAATCAACTAAATCTCATTTAATCAATTATTAAATTTGCCAATTAATTATTTATTTCATAAATAAATAATTATTAGCCATTATTAATTAATTCCTCCACCATTAAATCATTCTCTTTTTATGGTGTGACCCTGTAGGTTCAATATTAAGCCGGTAGTAGAAATAAATAATAATAAAACTATTTTATCATTATTTATATAAATTCTCTAATTTATTAAATATGATTAATTAATTAATCACATTTATTCTACATCGTGAGGGATACTTCTCAGCATATCGCGACTATCCGGGTAATATGAATTCACTGCTTAGAATACCAAGAACATATTCAGTGAATAGTTACCGTACAATAAACTCCTTCTACCCTACAATGTCCCGATTAAATACAAGGCATGAATCTCGTGTCAAGCCTATCTAATTCAATCACTTGCTTACCATTTACTATGCGTAGTTCTATGCAAATTAGAAACTCCTTTCTAATTACATTTACTCTGGCCAGAGATTCCTGAACTAGCATAAGTGGATCAGCCTTGAACATTCGCTTCCTTCACTGGAAGGGGTAGATCCTTTATTGATCATACACTATCTTCGTGTACAAATTCCTATACCCAGTAGAGCCCTAATAATTGTCCCTGGAGACTAAGAACTAAACCAAAGCATAGTTCAGTGTACACAAGATGACTATGATGACCTCAAGTCTAAGGATACTTGTACAACTATCACTATGTGAACAACTGCTGACGCGTGAGTGAACTCCATCAGTTGTTCAGCTGTGCGAGTCATGTTCAGTGAACTTATTCTATAATAAGCACCTACATACTAGCTATAGTGTCACCACACAAATGTCTATGAGAACAGACATCCTTCATAATGAAGCAAGCATAGTATGTACCGATCTCTGCGGATTATTAATTACCAGTTAGTAATCCTACGACCAGGAACTATTTAAGTTTAGAGTTATCATCTTTTTAGGTCTCACTATTATGATCTCATCATAATCCATAAAAAGCTTTACTCTAAACTATGGTATATCTTATTTAAACACTTAAATAGATAGAGCCCGTAATAAAAACAAAACAAGTCTTTTATTAATATCAATGAAATCAAAACAGATTACATAAAAGTTATTCCTAAATCCTAATACCTGATTGGACTTAGGACATATTCCTTTCAGGATCAACCTGAGGAAATGAAAGTGAGATACTTGAATGTATCATTATCTGATCCTTAGTGTGATTCTGAGGACAGAATCCTTTTAAGAGGGAAGGATATAATATCCGGGATATTGCGTTTTATTTTTATCAATAAATGATTTTTATGCGATTAATATGTGATTTTTGGTGAATTATCTGATGATGGGTGTGGATATGTGGATGCTTATAGGTGGTAAAATAAAAGTATGTTCATTTTATTATGACCAGAATAAAATATAGATAATTACGGTATTTTCTGGTAATTTTTGAGCTGTTATATGATTTTATATTGATTTATGAATTTATTAATTATTTTCCTGAAAAATTACAAAATTATTTTATAAAGCCAGGAATCGTCCGACTTCAACCGTTTTTACATTTTTGCAACCCAAAACTCTTTCAAAAACTCCTTCATAACCTAATCTGGTAATTCCAGACATTTTCCGTGTTTTGACTTTTTCGATCTGGATTACGGTTTGACCCATGCGCGACCCGGCGCAAGATTTTCGATACGATAATCATTTCGGTGAATCAACAAACCCTGTATTCTCGAAAGACGGGATATTATTACGTTATTCTCATATATAGTGTTTTATAAGAAGCCCGGTTTGGATAATTATCCAATACGGGTATCAAATCGGATCATTTTTGGAGTTACTTAGCGGCTAAGTAACTAATTTATCGATCCAAAACGATCCAACATGAACCAATATTCCATAAATATATATATATATATATATCCCTTTCATTAATTCATTTTATTTGTATAATCATAATCAGTCAGTAAAATTTCGTAAAATACAGAGGAAACATCGAATTAATATCGCGTTCTTGAGAATCGAACGCACGAACGAAGGCGTTATCGAACTCCGATTCAAGCGTGCAATATATCAAATCGAAGCTGTCGAAAAGTACTTTCATAATCAATCATCCGTTTTTATGCAGAAATCGAGGTATTTTCCTTATTTAATTAATTTATTTCGAATTAATTATAGATTAAATTATGAAATTTTGTTCTTGATGTTGTTTGTGTGATTTGATGGCATAATCATGTAGATTTTTCTCCTGATCAATTTGGTATATTATATGTAAAAAACTGAGTTCAATAACATGTCCAAATTGCAGTTTGATTCTCGGATTGTAAAAATTAGGGTTTTTAATTATTTGAATGTTCTTAATTCGATTTGGGGATTTTGTTTTGATTGATTCTGGGTTTGATTGAGTTGCATCAGCTGATAGATCATGTTATAAGCAGTCGAAGCATGTAAACTGTAACACCCCCAAATTCAAGGTCGGGAATTCGGGTCGTTACGATCACTTAATATTGACTAATAAATAATTAATCCTCTTTTCACATCATTACTCGACCTTTTAACCAAACGCACACACATACAGGTTATATGCTCAGAAACATTACTAAATTAACGTTAAAGTATTTAAGTTATTACAGACCAAAGGAAATTATCTCAAAAGAGTGAATGTCGAGAACAGCTCTACATGAGACTGACTCGGGTCACAAATAGTCTTGGTTCAAGTACTCAAAAGGAAACTATCTCTATTCGTCTACCTGAGGTGGCTGGCGAACGAACAGTCTACGGTTCTCACGGGCGTCCCCTACCCGTTTGCGGGCAGTCATCCTGGTTCGGGCCATGCTGGTAATCTATTGTGATATGATATTTATAAAAGCAAGAGTGAGCACTAATGCTCAGCAAGATATAGATATCCATTATCTCAATATAATCATTTAGGGAAAAACAACCATTAGGCATTGTATATCCAAGGTTTCTAAAAGTTTATATGCTTGTCAATTTTATGAAAAACTCAACTTTAACTGTATCAGTTTAATCGGCTTATACTCGTACTCATTTAATCTCAAAATCTCAATATGATGCTTGAATCAAGATTCTCATATGGATGTGATATATGTACATCAACATCCTTATTTAAAACTCAGTCTTATCGGCCTTCTGTTGTAGGTTTCACAACAATTTATCCAAAGTGGAGGAAGGGACTATACTGGAATAAACCACGTATCGGTGATCAGCCGAATACGAAATTTTCTCTACTAATAGAAGGAATACAAACCTAGCCGCCTTTGGGCTTATCAAGACATTACACGATGGTTGCCCATTTCCGTGCAAGTCCGAAAGTCAATGGTCACAGAGACCACATAACTGTATACTGCGCCACTCCGCGCTTGGTCACTACCCGATACCTCTCCGTGCCGGGTAAGCCACATTCCAGTCCCAAAACAATTATATCATATACATAAAATCCTTTATCGAAGGAATAGATCGTTCTCAGTTGACCTTTAAACAAGGTAACTTATTCGTCACTTTTATTACAATTGATTCTTGGGAGTTGTCGGAGTTTTGAATTTAAAATCATTTTCTACCCTTAACCGTAGTAGAGTTTTACATATATTGTTCACTTGTTTTTCATTGAGCAAGGAAGCAAAACCTTCATGCTTCTAGACTAAGTTCCCTAAGGTTTTGATAAGTTTCAGATGATTGATCTCTTCTGAGAAATTTTGAATAATTTAGAAAGTATCCTTGGGAACTATGTCTATTTTTAGATAATTTTTTTTTGAGGTACGTAATATTAAATATTTACGGTCTCATAATTTTTTGTGTTAGAATTTCGTTAACTTGCCTCGAGTGCTAGGAGTGGTATGGTCTTGGGGCTTTTGTTGGCGATCTAAAATCAATAACCAACGATCTTAGTTAGTACGCCATTATCGATTTGCTTTACTAAAACATTTTTATAAAATCGAAAAATTAATATTTTCTTAAAATTCTTTTTGGACAGTCTTCCTTGCTGCATTATTTAATTATCATGACTTTTCCAAATTTTCGAAATCATTTTTAGCCTTTCAAAATTATCAAGCAAGTGGCCTATGCGCAGTTGGCTTTTCGTATGAATGCTCTATACTAAAACGGTCATAACTTTTAAACCGTAAATCCCCTCGCGAAGATCCACACATGTACAGAAACTAAAAATCAAGATCTACCCAGTCATGGCCAGTGACTCACTAAATTTCAAACATTTACATGGCTGAATACACTGCAGAAGGCGGACCAAGTGCAATAGGCTTCATATTCCATTTCTACTACTTGTTCTTGACGCAATCACTACTTATGACCAACACAACACTTCTTACTTCTCAAGATACACCCATATACACCTTATATACTTTATATATCATCAAATACAAGCATCACAACTCAAAAACTCAAGTACTTAGCAAGAATATGAGTAAAACAACCTTACACATACACAAACTCTTGGATCTTGACACTACATCATAAATAACTCTTAAACCCACCCTTAAAACTATAAAGAGTTGGAAGTTATACCTTATTGAGCACTAGGAGGGTTAGTACTAAGGTGATTAGGGCTTGGTTTGCTTGAAAAATACTTAGAAGGGCTAGATCCTTAAGAAACAAAACCAAGAAACAAGTTAGAATTTCGGAGTTACTTTTCAGCACCTCATTCAAACATTTTTATAAAATTGAAAAAAACTAATTTGAGGCTGAAATTTGGTACGAATCTTACTCAAGATATATAGAAGCTATGGTAAAACTTTCATGATATTTGAATGCGTACATTTTGAATTATGAATTTTTCTTTCTCCCTTACTCAGAAAATCCGAACTGCTGGAATGCAAAATGGGAGAGCTTGAAGTGAGGGAAAAGAGGGTTGTTAACTTTTGTGGCTAAAGTGTGGGAGTGTATAATGAATATATGGGATGTATGCAGCAGATTTGACAATAATTTGGCAAAGGTATAGGTTGGTTTGATTGTGTGATGAAGTGAGAAAAGGGAGAAGTATGGCTTGTGTACTTGTTTGTCTCCCATCACTATTCAACACTATTCTAGTTAACTTATAATCATCTAGTTACACTCCTAACTACTAGTTAGGACTTGGTTATGCACGGCCAACTTGCATGGGATTTAATTTCTCATTCGTTTATTTATCGTAAACGCAATCGTCATTCCATTCCGATAGTTTCCACGTATAACGACTTATTTCGTAGCGATTTCTTTTATCGCTTATAATACTATAACCAATTCCATTCCTTCTCTTGATCATAGAAACACCTTGATATATTATTTATTTCACATAGTATTCCCGGTTCTACGCCATTCTTTACGGATACGAAAACACGTAGTATAATCGTGAATCTTTGAATTCCGTCGGCTTTTACATTCACTTATTTTCCTCGATAAACAAGAATATGATCTCGGATTCTCAAAATTCCACTATTCATTTTATGATGATCCCCATACGTATTACTTAATCAGCTCAAGTTACTATTCATAGAAGTTTTAAAATACTACAAAAATCAGGGTTCTTACATAAACAAATCAAAAATTGGAGGCCTGGAACAACTCGTCGGAAAACTCCGAGTTCATCGGTTTTAATGGCGATTTTCGCCGGAGTTTGTGTTCAGGTCATTATTTGTTGTATTGAATAATGTTAGTAGAATCCGGGAAGTATTTAGAATGTAAACTACACCAGAATCCGACCAATCGATCAAGTTTTTATCAACGTCGGAGCTCGCCGGAAACCCCTCCGGCCGCCGTGTTCTTGAGGATTTGGGTGACCCAATTAGGTCAATTTTGACCTCGGGTTTGACCCGGTTTTAATCCAAAATTTTCCTAAATCAATTTTAAAAATATATTTGTATACTTTAGTCACTGAAGTTGTAATATTTTAATAAAACTGGATTGTTGTTTACTTTATTTTAAAAATGATATTTTTATTATTTAAAAATTTCAGAAAATGTTTATTTAATTATTTTAAATCCAGAAAATTGTTTTAATTATTTAATTATTCAAAAATAAATCGAAATTATTTTATTAAATAATTTTAATTAGTTTTTAATTACTTTAATTAATTGATTAATTAATTAATTAATTTAACTGATTATTAATTAATTTTAATTGGTTTAATAATTAGATTTAATTATTTATTTTTGATTTAAAAATCCTGAAAAATAGTTTCGAGTTTTAAAATATTATTTAAAATTATTTTCAAGGCTTGATAATTATTATAAAATTATTTTAAAATCAGATTCGGGTGTTCGAACCCTATTATTTAATTATAAAATAATTCGGAGTCCCGTTTTAATTCCGAAAAATGTTCAAAAATTCGTATTAAATACCTGAAAAATCAATTTAACCCCGAATCTTCTTTGAAAAATTATTTTGATCGAATATCTTGCGTGCTATGTGCTACGTGCTATCTGATTGATGTGTTATATGCCTATGTATTTACTGTTTGACGGTTTTTGCTATAACTTTTAATCCGTAAGTCGGATTTGGGTGAAACGAAGGGTAGATAAAAGTTTATGACGTCTATGTGACGATTAGAATGATATGAGATTGAGTGTTGATAGATACTTGTGATGCCTAGAAGAGTAAGCGAGGCATAGAAAAGGAAGCCAGTGATCAGTAAATAGAACGGAAATATAGAAAAAGGAAGCAAGTGATCGATGAATAGAAGCAAGGCATAGAAAAAGAAGGAAAGTGATGGTTGATGAGTAAAATTATTAAATGAGTACAAGTAAAGTGGAAATCGTCACTGATAAGGCAAGTACTACTAAACCTTTTTCAAGATATATTGCAAATATTTTCGAACTATTTCATAATATGTCGCTATTATTCAAAGTAACTCATGTTTTATACTGCAAGCCCTTTAAACTATTTAACCTTGAACCCTGATTCTTATTGATCTTGAGCCATAAGCATTATTCTTCATAAACTTGTTGAATTCCCAGATACGAGCCATACACATACGATACTACTCCACAAATACATATCTACCACATACTGATTCTGATATGGAGTTTTTTAACATACCAACCCTTATTCCTTGTTTAACAGAAGACCAATTCTTGGAACCCTTAAACCCTTGGTCTTCTACTTTCTGAATCTTTCCTTGATTGAAAGCCAATCTTTTCGAATTCCATATTATGCCTTCATGGTGTTGTGAATCACCCTATGCTTCAAGATAAATGTTGTTTATGATTCAGCTTATTGATTTACATTGGTTATCAAATTGAATTATTTTAGAATTGGATGGTTTTATAAATGTGGACCAGATTCGTGGTCATAATAGGCCAATGCGTGCCTTGGATCCAGTATATAGAGCAAAGCTGGGAGCCTTGCTCGGAGTTAGAGCGTGACTGATCAACAGCCTAACCTTGGTTTTTAAAATGAGAAGTGAATATCCAATTCTAATCATTGCTTATTCAGAAACTTGATTCTTGTGAATCATTTCAATTGGTGATTGTTTAACCTCAATTGTTGCTATTATTACTTGTTGAGCTAGTAAGCTCACTCTTGCAATTTTTTTTATGTTTTCAACAGTTGGAAAGGAAATTGTTGGTAACGAGGATTCCCTGTCCAGTGTGCGAGCTAGGATTTCCGTTTAAGTTGGATTGAGCTAGCAGGAGCTTTATATTAGAGATGAGTTGTGTAAGATTGTAAGTATGATATCCTTAGCCATTGTAAGTTGAATTAGTTGGGATTTGGTATGATGTAATAAAAGTCAAGATTATGGCTTGTTTTCATACTTTAACCTGTTGCGATCCGTGGTTGTGTACAGAAGGGTCAATGCATATAATACTCTATATACAGGTTTAAATATTGTGGTATGTGTTGTGAGCCCCAAACTTCTGACCCGGGTTTGGAGGGCGTCACATTATGTGCATAAGAATCATATGGAGAAAAAAAGTCTCATTAGATGATGCATTAACATCAAACAATCATCCAAAAATAGTGCCTCTTTCACATATTTTCCAATGATAGACATCACTTTTCCAAGTAAAATACTGAGAAAACTGATTATATGTAAACTGCCTAGCCTCGGGGATATTTTTATTTGCCTCGAACCATCATTCAATTTTACTAAATCTCATATTCGCTCTTTCAGCAACATCTTGAGGGTTGTCATGCTTCTTGAAAGATACATTTTTCTCACCCTCCAGATGCACCGGCATCAACACTTGGGAATCGATGATGAATGTCAAAACCTAATAGACGCCAAACAGCTTCAGAAGCATAGATATAACGTCCATCCAAAAAGTTTTTTATTTCGTCTCGTATCTTAGGCTTTGTACATGAGGTGCTTGTTTTACCGAAGTGTGCTTCTTCCTTGGAAGCATTGTAGCTGTGTCATGGCCTTTGAGACAGTATTTAGAAAGATACTTTAAAGAATGTGAGCTATTGTAAACTTCTAAATTTATGTGACAGTGAAACCTGATTAACAAATCTCTGTTTTAAGGTACGACAAATTGGTCATCCAATTTGACACTTTTCTTCTCTACCTGAAGCTCTATTCGGCGTCTACGATATACTTGGAAATCATAATAGTCAAATAAAGTATTGGCATTATATCTGAAATATTTTCATAAGATTAGTTAAGGAAGATAAAATTATAATATATTAAAAATTCCAAATTACATATAAAATATATCATGTCAAAACCTAGTCTATTTTCAAATAAATGCCAGCATATTTTATTGGAAAAATACGTGAAATAAAGAATTTACTTTTTGGGAAAATGACGACCGCACTGCCCCTTCAACATACATGGTGAATATGAGTAGTCTTTTCCGCAAGGTCCATGAATCATAAAATTCCGAACAACATGATAACCAATCGGATCATTCTTAGGATCAGGTATTTATTCAGATATTAACTTATCAATTTGTTCCGTGTTCTGTGGGTGGTCTCGTGAATGTAACCATATCAATATATGGCAATGAGGAAGACCACGCTTTTGAAATTCAATAACATGCATGACTGCGAAAAGAATATTGAAGGATAAGATGAATAAGAGATGTAATTGTAGTGTACTCTAAATTTGAAATGGACAAAATTATTTAAAAAGATAGATAATTACCTCCTATGCATTTACCAAAATAATGTTTATTCTTAATAAGGTCTAACAATTAATCAAGCTTTAGCTTAAAAACTCCAGCTATTACATCCGGTTTGTCTGCAACATCTACTCCGGGAAAATGTTCCATCATACTCCTAATCTCTTGTCATTGTATATTGCATTTCATTTTAAAAAATAGGGATGAATGTCCAATAGTCTGACAAATTGCCAAAAAATCTTTAAAATATTGATACATGTATCTCTGAGAGCCGGTATGCATTGCTGGAAGAATGATATTTTTTTTAATTACATGGGCCTGTATCGCCTTTTGCAACTGAATCATGAATGGATCTGTACAAATCTGACCTTATAACACTTTGATGATTTCTTATCTAGTCCAGCATATACTGCTCAACTGCAGCAAAAGCATCAACTACAAACTGATGCCATAACCTTCCACCGAGGTGAAGATTCATTCATGTTCACGATGTTGAACGGGCAATATAGTTACTTTGATTATTAAAAATGATCGTTACATGTAAAAATTAGCAATTTAAACTATGATAATATCATCAATAATCATAGAACACTCTATTATGAAGTTTTTCATCTAGAATAATTTTGAGTTTTTGAGCGAAATACCTTCATCAGGATGTATCATCAATTTGTAAGCATAGTATTCCCGCATTGTGACAGTTGTTTTATGATGTGTCTCATCCGTATGCTGATCATTATCTGTCTCAACATCTTTACATTGTTGTTTCTTGTTGTGTAGAGGGATCTTTAAATGGAATCTGTCATCTCCATATGGGAAAATCAAAGGATACTGAAGCTGCATAAAGTGCTTGCAAGTCTCAAAAACCCTTTTCAAATACCTTTCTTTTGTTTGAACTA
Organism: Apium graveolens; assembly: GCF_009905375.1. Taxonomy (NCBI): domain Eukaryota; kingdom Viridiplantae; phylum Streptophyta; class Magnoliopsida; order Apiales; family Apiaceae; genus Apium; species Apium graveolens. The sequence goes on from NC_133649.1 coordinate 169,674,707, forward strand.
CAATGTCTCTGAATGGACATGTATTATCACTATCACCAACCAATAAAGCAGCCACCTCGTTTGATGGTCCAACCCGATTAGGTCTACCAGAGGCAGATTTATAAGAAACCAATAGCAAGTTAAAGTCATCTATTTCGGGAAAATTGAAGCGGTCACGTGCATATCTAAATCCTTGAGCTAATTGATTATGTTCATCCAGCATGTACAGCAATCCTTGAACAATCTCTGGATCTAAAACATCTGATCTAGAAACAACGTTCATTCGATTTACAACTTCATTTTAAGTATCATAGACATAAAGTTGACAAAATTTAGGTGGCTGGCCATCCTTAGGTTTGAGACTACCAATTAGGTGATAATTTTGACCATTTATCTTGAAACAGTATGGACCTCCTCCATTATTGATCTTCCGGTCTATTTTCCCTCTGAGAGATATGAATTGAAAAAGTGAATTGTACGGTCTGATGTTTTGTTTGAAATGAGACGATTTCTCACCACCACTAAGCAATGAAGCGAGGAATGGAGGAGGTTTTTTTCGGGTGGAAGCCTAACTTAATCATCTTTGCAGCATAGTGTAAATGTTGGAGTGCTGTTCCTCGAAGATTTATTGTTTCTTTCTTCGTTCCACATTATAGCATTACATTTCCGGCATATTTTGGATGGTGGACCAAGGTCCATGTATCCACTCCATAAATCTGTCATATTCCACATATAAAATATAGATAAGTTTGATTGTACTTCCTATGGTAATTAAAATTAAAAAAATCATTGTTAGATTTATTCATTTATATGAATCTGAGAAACAATGCAAGCGGACATTTGTCTTGTTTAAATATTAACCTTGACTGCACCATTTTTTATTTGTAATGACAGTCATTATGAAAAATGATTTATATTGTTCTATCCTTATATTTAAAGGTTATAAACACAAACATGTAAATGTTTATTAGCAATCCCTCAGCTGATATCACCTAAAACCCCTGAACTAATTTTATAGTGTACCTTCTCATATTAGTTAAATTTGTCGAATCTCTTTAAAGATATAATAAAGCTGTAAGAATAATTGTTGTTCACACCTGGAACTAGTACATCGCTTTCTTCATCTTCCAAATATTCTCCACGATGAACATAAGCTGTGACACGCCAAAATTGTGAGAATTGAGTTATTAGTAGACAAATTAAATATGTAAAAAAATGTGTAACATAAACAGCTAAGTACATACAATGTTCATCTGCATCGTCATCATCGTCTGTATAAAGTATATACAGTTAAAATTAATTATAGGGATAAACATATAAATAAAATATAGAAATTTCAATGTAGAGAAAACGCACCCTGCACAAATTGCTCGTATTCTGGCATTTCCTCAAGTGGTTCTTCACCTTCCTCATTGAATACAGTTAACAAATTTTTAACACCAGAGGTACCCGGCTTATCCATGTTGGGGTGTACACGTGTATGACCCTGAATATTTGTTGAAATATTTAACAGGGAAACATTTGGAACCATTATTTTTGGTATGAAATGATGTATATTAAAGAAAAATCAGTGAAGAATATAAAAGAAGGAATTTTAAGTACATTTTGATGCTGACTACCAAGCTGGAGAAAAAGTTATAACCATACATCATCATACAAATTTGATAAACGATAAAATGTAAAATATTGCAATGGTTAAAAAATTAAGTGCATATTCGGTACCTGGCCTTTGAACACCAATTTGCTCCGGTTCTGGAACAATAACATTAATAGTTCATTGGGATTCCAATTTTTTAGCCATAAATTCAATTATCCGAGAATCAATTATAGTTTTACTGCTTCCATAGTTGTACTTTGGTAAGGTTTGCAAACCTCTGTCTGCAAAGTAAGAAAAAAAATGATGACTATGCAATGGAATAGGATATGGAAAAAAATTATCATTTCACAAGTTTTAACTATAGTTGAGTATTATTAATAAATTCTAAATAATATTGTAGTCACCTTTATTAAATGTATCAAACTTGATTTGTTGCTCAACCTCTGTGTTCCGATTGCTGCGCGGCGTGATCCGTTCAGGAGGGAGTTGAAACCTCACATTACTTTTAGTAGAAGATGTAGTTTTGCTGATAATCCGTGATAATGGACTTTGCACTGCAACATACATGTAAAGACCATAGGAGTTGTTCTGTGTCATTGCATATTTGGTAATGAATAAGTTCTTAAAAAAGTAAGAAATATTATTACAAAATATATAACATGAGGAACTCTGTTGATGGGTCACCACACTCTCTTGACTCCTAGTAGTGTGTATAAAACTTAGGGTTGATGAATTTTGAAGCTGGCCTGTCAATGGGGTAGTATTGCTATATTCTATTAGGACAATGGACAATTCATACAATTATTATTAATGAAGTAAATGATATTTTACATATGATATTTTGTTTTGTTAAAAAGTCATTGGGACAAAATACTATAAATTAATAATTTCTTGCCTGATGAATTTTGCTGATGGGTAAACACACTCTGTTGGCTAACACCATGTTGTATGAATGCACTATGTGATGGAGTTTGATTAGGATCAATATATTCATTAACCAATTTAGTCTGAGTTGAATTTCAATTATTGTTACCGCTTGCAGGCATATGACTCTATCTCTTATTTAAGCCTAATGAAATTAAAAGGTTTTTTACTTTATCTAATCAACAGGGAAACATGTCATCCTAAAAAATTGGGATAAAACAAACCACTGCGTGTTTAATATGGAGATAATGGTCCGAGAGATTGTCACTTAACCCCTACATAGAAATGTTAAAAAAATATTTATGATAGTACAGTAAAATTACAATTTCTTGAAGAGTAATATGGGATGTGAAAGGACTGGTTACCTTTGTTTAATGTATCCTTCTTGTTGGGTTGCTCTGTTTAAATGTTACACATTATGGGTGGTGTAATTTGTGAAGCAGGGAGTTGAAATAAAAGTTTTTTATTTTTGGGTTCTGGATCGTGATAAAAGTATCAGATAACGTGTAAAGTTAAACAATATACTTAAAATATTATTTCAAAATATGATAGCAGAGGAAAATTTCAGTTTATATAATTAAATTCTAATGAGTCTGCATATTACAGTTAATGGTAGTTTACAACACAATCACAATTAGGAAAACATACCAAATTTAGGCGAACAGACGATATTAGGATTTATGTTTTCATTTAACCCTGCAAGCGAAGCGAATTTCGCAGCTTTGGTATCACTGTCAGGTGTATGACTATGTCTTTTCTGGATACCTAATGGAATACACAATTGTCTTTATAGTTAGCACAACAATTAAGCGCGTATAAGCCACACAAAAATTACAAACCTTTGTGTGTTGATGATGGCGACAATGGTCCGACAGGAAGTTGCTTAACCCCTACAAGAAATTGTTAAAAGAGACAATTATGATAATACAATAGAAATCCAATTGCTTTCAAAGTAAAATAGGATGGTAAATGACAGGTTACCCTTGTTTAATGTATCAATCTTTTTTTGTTGCTCACTAACAATGTTATGCATGGTGAGTGGTGTAATTTGCGAAATATGGAGTTGAAAGCTTACTTTTTTATTCTTTAATTCCGGATCATGAAACAACCCAGGAAGAATTGTGTTAATTACTAAATTAAGGAGACTCTATGTGTGTTAAAAGTGATAAATTTTAGTGCTCTAATGTAATCATCTTTCAAAATTGATATATGGACTTTTAGAGAAAGTAATCACTCACCCTAAACAATGTTTACATAAATGGGAAAGAACCAGTTGTACAAAATTACAATGACAGTGAACACAGCTAATAAATCTGCTTAAAAAAGGATTCAGACATTAATAAATCCTAACATAAAATTCTTTGTTGATCAATACCATTTCAAATAAAGGACAAAAAATGCAGACCTTCCAAAAAAACAAATTAAAAATTAATACGTAAATCATTTAAGTTAAGTAAACATACAAATAATGATTAGCAATTTGTCCTATAAGTTTTCACATAAAACTTATAGGTTGCCGCAACAGGCAACCTATAAGTTTCTGAACTTTATACACGTGAACAGAAGCAAAAGGAGCAGAATAAGTTTGTAGAAAAATAACTTTATATTGTACGAAGGTTTAATCCAATATTAAAACCAATTTATGTAAATTTCTCAAGGATTAGCAAAGACCCAAATAAAAGCAAGGTTGAGGTTTCTAGATCTAATGGTCGCAATAAGGACTCATAGACAAACCCGGTCCCCTGAATTAGTATAAACCTTCAGCCTCGGGCTTAAATAGTAGACCATTAATGTAAGTGAATTTGGTATGTACATGTTTATTTATTTGGCATTACCCTGGTTTTTGGATACTACATGAGAGAGAAATAGAGCCTAGTTTCATCTCTGCATACATGGGCACCCTAACAAACAAATGATACAGTTGAATCCACAATTAAATATTTATAAAGGGTTATGAGAGGTTTGCGTACCAAGAAATAAAAACATCACTGATCCTTTCGATAACTAAAATTCATCATCAGTAATGCAGCAAAATTATGGGCTAGTGCAAACTAAAACCCAATATTTAGCCACATCAATAAGGTCAATAACTGACTTTTAATTTACATACAGACTACACTCATGACCTTGATTCATGGTGGCTGAATGAGCCCTCCAATTACATAGTATAAAATGTTGTAAATTTGTTAGATGTATATAGCTTCGCAAAAGAATTTACTTGGATGTTGTTTGTTCAAATCCTGAATGCATTAATTCCCCGTCGTTTTTTATATTCTATAACCAATTGAATAAAAGAAATTTATAGTTTGCCACTGTCCACAACCCTCTCTCTATATATTGGTAAAAAAATTTAGCCACAATACTGGGCACCAAAACCTGAGGCTCTTGGATCTTAACTTTGTTGTTTTCAACAATTTTAAAACATACAAAAGCGGGATACGCATATCCAAGGACCATCCAACAAATAAGACTTGATTATGGACTAATTAAACATAAACGAATATAACGAAAAGAATCGAGTGAATATAACGAATATAAAAATTTCTCAAGGGTTAGCAAAGACCCAAATAAAAAAAAGCTTAAGGTTTCTAGACCTAACAGTCACAAGTATCTAATACATCTCGATAATTTAACATTTTAAAGAGATGACCTCTGGTCCCTGCTTTTATCAAAGCAATGAGCTGCATCAAATAGACCTTCCTGGTAAAAATGATTCACGATAATCTGATAGAGTATGTGAATGTCAAAGTCATCATTTCTTTACACCTTGGATATTTCAGGATTTAAAGCGTCATCAATGCATTTTGGGTAATGTTAAAGTTTTTACACTCAGCTCATTTAATGATGCTTCTAACTGATTCTGCGGGCTTGATTATTCCGTTTTTTTTATGTGCAGCAAGCAAGTATAGACTTCTGATCAACAGGGGTATTGGAATTCTTTGAAGATAACAGCTCAACAGAAATATGATTCATCAATTAACTTACTTCTTTCACACATGAGTTGGGGAAAATTAGAGACATTAAAACTATAAATTCAAACAGCCATGGTACATGTTCTCATCAATTAATGTTCACGATCGGTGTTCATTATAATCCGCAAGGTAGGAAGCGAGAACATAAGCTGACTTTTTATGGTTACAAGATGTTTGTCAACTTTTGGTGTATAAGGGGTTGTCACTACATTATACAAAATATATCACAGTCGTCAGAACAAAGTTTCAAATAATTCAGAAATTCTGTGCTGATCACTATAGTTTTAAAATTTGAAAATTACAGTACCTGATTGTTTTTCAACAGTGCTCGCTCGTTGTTGTAATTGAGCGTTTAATCGATTTCGATGTTCAAGAGGATGACATGTAGCCGATACACAAAAACTCCCACACATCAATGATTGTTTTATTAATATTGGCTTATAATCTATATGCAGAGTATTTAATAATATTGTCAGGTAGTAATATGCAAAATTAACAATTTCAAATGTAGACATATGTGAAAAGAATTTTGAGGCAAAATGTTATTCCGATTGTACTTGTTTGTAAAAAATTGTAATTAGCATACTCCAAATTTAAATATATAGATCGCAAGTTCTTTTCTTGATATTATAATACAGAAATTTAATCTACCATTACGTGTGTTCACTTATGGTATATAATGTAACTAAATAATACTGTACATAGCACAATGATAGATATATAGGAATATATCGTTGAACTATAACGTCTAACTAACTTATAATCCAAAATGATGTCAAAATATAAGATGCTATAAGACTTCATAATTTGAAAATCACAGTACCTGATTGTTTTTCAACAGTGCTCGCTCGTTGCTGTAATGGATCGTTTAATCGATCCTGATGTGCAAGAGGATGGCATGTAGCTGATACACAAAAAAATCCACACATTAATGACTATTTTAATAATATTGGCTTATAAGAACCCATCATCTTGTAAGAACCCATCAGCACGTATGATGTATAAGAAAAATATAGAATATAGAGATTATATTTGTCAGTTGTTAAGATGTAGCATTCCATGTAATTGAACTAACACAAAAAACACATATACCAAAGCCAGTTGAATCCATATCTCTGTCAGCTACTTTGTCGTCCATTCTAGATTATTGTGTTAAGTACTCTGTTCCAATCACAGAGTGAAATAAATTACTTGCATATCAAATACCTAGAGTGCGCACTTTCAACGAAATTCAGTATGATACATACTATAGATTTTATGTATGACGTCGTGTGCAAAAAATTTTGCGATGAAGAATTATGTTGTACAAAGAAGAATCGGCAGAATCGGCACGCTCTACAATCAAGAAATCTGAAACACATGCGATGATAATCGTGATCAACAAGATTGATGCTACATTCCTTTTTTGTTTTGCAGAATAAGTTGTGATTGCTGTCATCTTTCTTGTCATGGTAGTTACCATGTTGAATTCATTCAAATATGTGTGATAATAACTTGGGTTATCCGGAACCCATGGATAGTGGATATGGAGTATCCGGTAATTATAGTATTTTCTAGTATTGTCTGTACTGAGACATTGAAATCGGATAAACCTATGGGTTGCAACTGGGTCGGATTATTAATATGGATCATGTATTGAATTTTTTATGATAAAAAAGGGTAAAGAAATGATATAGCAGATGAAAATAAGGAAGGGTAAATAAAGTAATTTGTAAATCTTAGTGCTAGTAAACATTAAGAATATATTGATTTGTATTTATTGTGTGTTTATTATCTAGAAAAACCCATATTGAAATATCAAGTTTTAGTTTCGTCATTGACTAACAGAGAATAGCCTTTTTTTTATCGTAGGTAACCCGCAACCGCTACCATTCGAGTGCGCAATGGGTAAACCTTACGGGCTCACGCAATAGCCTGCAAATCACGTGAACTAAGTTAAACCGCATTTAAGCGACAGGCTCTGACTCAGGAGGCATAATCATAAATTCTCCTTCCATGAGATTCGAACCTGTAACCAGTAGGATAGTTATCCACTTTTTAACCAACTGAGCCAACACTTGCGGGCGATAATAGCCCTTTTTTACAAAACTACAAGTATTATCTGTAATAACAATTTATTTTTTGAGCTTTTTTTGAAAAAAGAATAAATTTATTTTCGGCTTTAAAATTTTTTTTGGTTGCATAAGAAACAACATACATCAAATTTCCAATTTAGAAAGAAAAATACTAGGTTTCCCAAATTTTTTATCCAAAATTTTTTCTAAATGCTATGTTTCATATAATAAATAACAACTTTCTTAAACATAATATAGAATCCACGTGCATTAATATGCGTGCATAAATTAAAAATGTTATGTATTTGTCACGTTATTTGGTAAAAAATTTGGAAAGAATTTTGGGAAACATAATTAGAAATGCATATTTCCACGAGGAGAACATATAATTTCCAAAAATGCATCGCTCATCCTTGACCTGACAAATTATTAGTGTAATGTATTTTCATGTACATACATAAAATTGACCCGTTTAGAGTTCATGCACTTTAATATCGGTATACTTTTATTTCGTATCATGTTGAATATTAATATAAATTAAATTAAATAATTAAATGTAGAAAAAACAAATTTCTTGGTGAAAAGTTTACAAAATATATGAAATAAACATTTTAAGACCAAGTTTATAAACAATATTACATAATCAAGTGTTATTTAAATAAATATGCACGGATTTATTATAAATATTAAATTAATATTTAAACAATATTTATTTATATTCACATATTTCGTGTCATATTGTGTTGTGTAGTAAAAAGACAAATGTAAATAATTCCTGTGTCCCGTTGAGATATATACGTTGGTTTGTGCACGGAGGTTAAAAAAACGTGCAATGTTGTAAGAAAAATAGTAAGAAAAGTGGGTAAAATGACAAGACCAATTAATATTTAATATATGAAGTTAGTGTATTAATTTTTATATTATAAATTTTTTATTATTTTTGGTAAGTTTTGAAATATATAAAATCATCCAAAAAGAAAAATGTATAGAAATGAATGGAAAAAAAAGGAGTAATCAATTTTCATGTGTGACCCAAATTGCAGGGTCCAGCAGATCGAGATCAAAAGAATAATTTCCAGATTTATCAACAATCATATACATCTATGAAATATTCCATTAAGAAATAAAATCCAAAGAAAAGAGTTAAACAATAAATAAAGCCCCTTAAATGTAACTTACACTCCCTCCTCACTTTGAGTTCCGCTGCTACTTTACTTTTCCTCTCTGAGCCCGCGTTGACCACCACGCGCCTCCATGAGGACATCCTCCCTACTCGCCTACTGGCCGGCGGGTGGTGGGCTAGGAATAGCAGCAATGACGTACATCGGCATTGACTACCTCCGGAACATATCACCGACGTGGCACGCGCGTCTACAGCCAGTGCTGTGGGCCCTACTCGCTCTAATCGCAATCATAAGAATACCGTACTATAAACACTGGTCAGTGGAGATGAGGTCAGCAGTGGTGTTCATAGCATCGATGATATTCATGGTTCTTGCACTTCTAGTTGAGATGATCACTGTTCGCTCTGTCACTGCTGTTCTTGGCCTTGATTGGCATCGGTACGCGCTCTATCGACAACACCGAGAATATTTGTTTTTTTTTTATTATTAGTGTTATTGTATTTTTTAGTATAAGTAGTTTATAGATTAATATTTTTTATGCGTTGGATTTGATTTGGTGTTCAATTTAGCATCTTAATTTGATTGATTTGTGTCATTATTATGTGTTCATTTATTATTATATTAAAATGGAAACTCTACTAGTATGTTTAACTTTTGAGGATATGGATCAAATCTATGTTTTTTCAATAGGATTGGTGATATCTTTGTTTTTATTGCTTTGTTCGAGTTCGCATTAGAACAGTTGTTGAAATAAAGGGGGGGGGGTGTTCTCGGTTGATTTAGTAGAGATTGTGCGCGAAAATTTAATATGGAATTTAACTTTAAATTGTACCTGGAATGAGTTTTGGAATGCATGCGATGGTGAAAACGATTTACTTGGATTTACAAGGTAGAACATAAGAGAGATTCAGAAGTATTATTAGGTTTTCCACTATGATGGAAGTTCTTGGTCTCCCTCATATTACCTTTGTGCTTCTATTGTTCTAGCTTTTAACCTATAAGTCCATGAATTAAGTTCCTAGCTCTCCTAAAACCGTAAGGTGTAAGGAGGAGGGTTAATTGGATCATTTTTTTTAATTAATACCATTCATTGGATCATATATTATATTTAGTAGATATTTATGTCAGAAACCATTGAAATGTGGATCTCAAAGTGGATATAAATTCATCTATCAGCAGTATTGCTCACTGTATTATGTGTGTTGATTCTTCTTTATGAACTGTTTCTTCTGGGTTTAGTCTTCTACTAGTCCTTTTTTAGCTAAATTGATCATTCTTCTCTTTATCAAAAGAGTTTCACATGTAGTTTACCACCATATCGATCTACCGTTAAACATTCTAATCTAATCTGGTTTTCAAATGACCATGCAAATTTATTTCACCTCTTAGCTCATGGTTATCTCTAAATAAAAGAACGTAATGTAATGAACAAAAGCAATATCCAGTGTAGGAGAGTAATTTTTAGAGTCCACGTACCTTTAAATGATATAATCTAAGATGAGTACTTCGAAGTGAAGCAACAGAGCTAAATGACTTTTAAGACTAGGATACAAGAACATGCGGTACATTAAAACAGATTCTCAGAACAGATAACTTAGACCTTAGAACTTAAAACCTACCGACGTGGATGGTACAGTGAAGACGTACAAACCTGATATTGGCTGATGTGAACATCGTTTTCTTCAAACAAATTATATTATACTTTATGCGTCGAGGGACTCTTGGATCAATCCAGAGACTTAAATTGCCGTTTGTTGATATCTAATGGTGGCTTGTGTTTCTGTTCTATTTCAACCTGTATCTTCTGTTGTTGTAACACAAAATAAAATATCAAGTGCTAATTGCACCCAACAATCATGCCGAAATTGCATAATTTTAGCCACAACACCGCACAAATATTGTTTATGCCGTACTCTGTTTAACACAAATGGATGTGACATGGGCCCATACATGTGACTAGAGTTTGCTGTTAGACTATGGTGTACTTGTTCAACTTTCTTTCTTCCTCTTCCAAGATATACTACAAATATACATAAACAGAAAGGAAATTAATTGGTGTATCTGGATTTGTGTTAGTATCTAAGCTTTGCAGAAATTATATATCAAGCTAATCGATATCTAATAAAAAACTGTGTCCAACAGGGACACACCACCTCTTCCAGATACTGGCCAGTGGTTGCTGCTTGCATTGAATGAGAAACTTCCTGCAACAATTGTTCAAATATTGCGAGCTCGTATTATTGGATTGCACCATTACCTGATGCTCTTTGTGATGCTTGCTTTTTCTGTGCTATTTGAGTCGATAAAAGCTCCTGGTCTTGGTATAGGTGCAAGGTACATGTTTACCATGGGTATTGGGCGCCTTCTTCGAGCCATTAGTTTTGGGTTTACAATTCTACCTTCACCAAGACCTTGGTGTGCGGCATCTCGTTTCCATGTCCCTGCACATGCTAACCGTTGGGCACAAAAATATTATGTTCCTTATGCTTCTGATATCAGTGCAATAAGGAAGCTAATTAATCAGGATATTGCATATGGTATGACCTCTCCCGTGTATACATTTATGTCCCTGATATATTTGTTCGTCATGCAACTCCAAATGTAATATCTTTTATAACACATCTAATTGCATGGAAGGGAGTGTGTATAATATGTTTAACAATCAGTTAAAATATATAGTTGTCTGCATTTTTGTATGCAAGAGAAAGAAACTAAAGTTTCTACTTCCTTTCTGTTCAAGTTGATCCTGGGGAATTTAAGGAAGAATATCGTCCAAATTGGGGCTTCATGAGCTTTCTATCTGATTTCCTGCGACCTTACCCTTATGAAGGAGCATGGTATAACTTGCTAAAGAAAGGTGGAGGAGGTTGCAACGATCTCCTTTATAGTGGCCACATGCTTGTTGCAGTTCTCACAGCTATGGCATGGACGGTATGTACATAATAAATCTTCTTGCATGATCAGATTCAACTGAAGACTTTAAATGTATTATCCAAAATTGCAAGAGTTACTGTACAGAAGGTAGAAAATGCTCATTAAGACGTCATAGTAATCATTGAGACTTTAATTTTGCAAATTCTGTTGGATACTAGATTTTAATTTCAGATTATGGATTTGGTGCAAATGACATGTTTGAGACTATCAAAGAAATTGGATTTGGTTTTCTTCAGAACATTCTAATATAAGCCTAAGTTTGAGAATTTAAAATGACTACTATACATGTCATTTGAAATGAATTCCATGTTTCCATACACGTCCACTATGCATATTGCATAGTAAATAAAAATTTGAATTAACAGCTGAAGTAAGGCTGCCTTAAGATTGGACAGCTTATTCCCAAAAAGGTTTTTGATGAATAGACCAAACATTTTCTTCTGTGTTTTTCTCTTATAATCTTATATAGCATGCAACAACAAATAGAAAAAGACCAATATTGGTAGAAAGCTGTTCGATTTTCCAAATGCAGCAGTGCTATTTGTTCACCTTTCCTGTTTGATTATTTCCCAGGAAGCTTACGGAGGCTATAGCTCAGCTTTTATATGGATGCTTGTACTACACAGCGCACAAAGAGAAGTAAGAGAACGACACCATTACAGTGTAGATTGTATTGTAGCTATGTATGTTGGCATTCTCCTATGGAGGATGACTGGTTTTCTCTGGTCAATCAAGGATGCATCCAGGGGCAGAAGGTTAGATAAACTTGAGATGATTCGGGGTAGATTGACTCAAGCTGCGAAAGATGGTGATGTAGATGAAGTGAGGGCTCTCCTTGAAGGGGTTGAAATGAGCAGCGAAGAGAGCCAGAATAAGGGCAGAGGAATGCAATTGTTTGCTGTTGGTACCATATTTACTTCCCTTACCATTGTGCTTCTGGCTTTTACATTGTTAAGTGATGGATGATTTGAACGCCTACAATTCTTCCAATGTACTACTGTTGTCCGTCAGTTGCTTCGAGTTCTACAAGTCCTCAACTAAATTGTTGTCATCAGTTGCTGCTAATCCTCCACTATCATTTTCTTCTTCCTGCAAAGTTTCCTCCATACTTTTTTGTAATAAGTTAAATTATTATTAGTTTACTGTACGGGTACTTGGACGATTGAGTTATATGAGCTAGTATTACATAAGAATATACAAATTATCTTGTTGTATTTGTGGATGGGGCAAATGAAATTAGAAAAATGAGGGAGATTAGGGATGTAGGTAAGACATGCTGAAGAATTATATCCGCATAAATTATGTATGCTGTTGAATATTGCTAATCTTAAACCTCTTTTTGTTATACTGGTTGACTGTAGTACATAGAGGTGACGTACAAATTGTGCAATGGCCAAAGCACAAGTCAAGAAATCTTGACCTCATTTTATGCTTAGTGTTTCATCAGTGTAGTCTTGTCATCTTGTGTGGAGTCGGCAAACTTGTTCTGGCGTTCTACTTGGGGATTCTAGGAATAGAAGAACAAAATTTTTGACAAATCTGTTTGCAAGTAAATTAGAAAACATACAGTACTGAACCCAGTTGTTCTAACAACAGTTCTACATGTTTTAGTCTTTTTGTTTCTGGGAAATGTTTATTACATGTAATATCTTTTTGTTTTAAGTTTGGTTGAAATGTTGTTCTTGACAGGAAGTTTAGTTGAAATGTTAAGTTACAAATCAGAGCTGAAAGCTTATTCAATTTGTTTGAACATTGAATTAGAAAATTCAAAATTGTGTATTGTCACCTTCAGGAAAAATTAGATTGAAATCGGAATTGATATAAACTGAACCGTATAATATTGAGCCGAAATAAAAAAAATAAAAAACCGAGTCAAAATAAAAAAAGGAAAACAAAACCGATTGTTCGGTCTGATTATAAGTTAGAAGTTAAAATTGAACATAATCGATTCAAGCTGATTATCAAAAATAAATAAATGAATTATATAAAAAGATTTAAAAGTAAAAGTAAATATTAGTTTAAAAAAAGAAGAAAGAAGTAAATATATATGAAGATTAGTAGTAAAAATAAGAAATAGGGGCTGGGGAATTGGTGCCCGTTTGGGAAATCTTAAAATAAATAGCTTATTACTTAAAATGAATAAGTGACTTATAAGTAATAAGTAGATAAATACTTATAAGCTATGTAAGTGTTTGGATAATTTTATTTATAAGTTAAATTTTTTTTTATTTAAATGAACTAAAATAAATAACTTTTAAATATAATTATCTTAATTTGTGAATTTTATATTAGATTAACATTTACAAATATATTTTTTAAAACTAAAATTAATAAAAAAATGAAAAATCATAATAAGTTGAGAAAAAGTACGTCGTTGCTAATAAGTTATAAATTCAGCTTATAAGTTGGATCGACAAACAGTCGTCGATGAGCTGTTACGGGCTTATAAGTCATAAGTTATAAGTTGACTTATAAGTTGTAGACAAACAGGCCCTTGGTGTGGGGGATGCGAACAATCTGTAATTGTTTGTTTGTTTGTTGTGAATGGCAATCGAGATCTCCGCCAGGCTGGTTTTGTAATCTACGATACTCCACACTCACGGTACATCCAAAGCTCTACAAATACATACATACATACATACATATCCCCCCTCTCTCTCTCTCTTTGCCGATAACTACACAAATTGGGGGTACAATAATGATTTCAACTTGATAATAAATATAATAATTTAATTTAATTTTAATTACATTGTTGATTTGTTAGCATATATATATAAACACAAATGAGGATCTGTTAATTAGGTTGTGTAATCAATCAGGCAGGGGGCTATGAAATTGAAAATGCAGGCTACAAGTTTGGCAGTGAAAGGCGGAGGCTTTGACATTGGAAATCGTGGAGTTATAAACAGCAGAACCTCCTCTGTTGTTTTGGTTTCTAGACCGTGTCTTCTTAGATTGCGATTTACTTCTGTTTCTATGAGCAACTCCTCCACTCACACTTTGTTTCCAACTTCTGCCAAGTCTAGATTACTTAAACCTCATGCTTCAGGTTTCTTATTCCCTATTCTCTTTTCTCATTTCAAATTGTATTACACTCACCTACTGAGTGCTACATATGTTTTCTTAGGTACAATCATTATCTCTGTGCTGTGTACATTCATACGTTCATGCAATTACTTTTTGCCTATTTAGTTTTCTATGGATGTATAGCTACTTCTATTTCAACTCTACTTGGACTCTCATACTTGATGTTAATGATTTTTCCCACTTCTTAAACTTTATGATTTATCCCAACCTTCAAACTCAATGGGGTCATCTTTGGATTTAAGGATAGTCATACAAATGATTTGCAGTTGTTTAACCTAACTGTTTGTTAGCAGTTACAAGATGCATATTTTTATATGATTTTCAGTTTTTGGCTTCGCTGGTCCAGATTGCTTTCTTCTAGCGGAAACTAGTCACAGAGAGCACCTTTTAAACATGAAATACTGTATTTATCTCTGGATACATCAATCATTGCAACCATTATGATCCTCTAGCAAATTTTAAGCAATTATACCAATTTCAGTAGTAAGTTGAGACCGATGCATGCCTTTTATTTGCATCATAAATCAAATGGAAAAATAACATTTTCTTGTTTCCCAGCAAATGGTACTTCTGCATATCCATTCATTTACTAATTTCATGTCAAATTTGGAATTATAGAAGGAGACTTGGAGGATGTTGCTCCTACAAAAGTCCAAGAGAAATCCTCTAGTTCAGTGCTGCCTTATGTGGGAGTTGCCTGTTTGGGAGCCATTTTGTTTGGATATCATTTAGGGTAATATCCCGATTGCTTACACTCTTTTGCATCTGTCTTGACTTGACTCTCTACCTTATCTGAATGAAACTGGTCATTGATAGTTACATGCTTGGAATCCAATAATTTATGTTACCTTCTCATTATCTTCTTTTTTTCCAATTTCATAGTGTAAACAAGTAAGTTTCCCTAAGAAAGTTCTGTATTCGCTTCAGGGTGGTTAATGGCGCACTTGAGTACCTTTCTAAGGATCTTGGAATTGCTGAAGATGCTGTTTTACAAGGTAAGGGTTTATTGGTTTGTAATGAGCCCTTTGTTTTCCACTCTCTACCATTACAACACCATGTGTAAGTTTACAATACCTCTTCTGAGACCAAAATTAGTCTTTACATATATATAAGAGTTCCCTTATTAAGTTTTGAACCTGCGAAACCACAACCACTCCCGTATGAGATATAGTGGACAAGATTCCTTAACTAATATTGTAATGAATGAGTAGGATGGATTGTCAGCACACTTCTTGCTGGTGCCACTGTTGGCTCATTTACTGGAGGAGCATTGGCTGACAAATTTGGCAGAACAAAGACATTTCAATTGGATGCTATCCCACTTGCAGTTGGAGCATTTCTGTGGTATATTTCCTTTCTTGTATAGAACTTTTATTTCTTTTATACTTATTGTAGATCACTTGTCTTAGACGGTCCCAACTTTTCAGTGCCACAGCTCAGAGTGTTCAGACAATGATAGTAGGCCGCTTACTTGCTGGAATTGGTATTGGCATCTCATCTGCCATTGTGCCACTTTACATATCTGAGGTAATAACTTTTAATGGCATTTTCTATCTTACCTATAATATTTTAAATCTTTAACCTTTCAATATTTGGTCAGATCTCACCAACTGAGATACGTGGCACACTTGGATCAGTCAACCAGCTATTTATCTGTGTTGGAATTCTTGCAGCATTGGTCGCTGGTTTACCATTAGCATCAAACCCTCTGTGGTATTTTCTGTTGCACATATTAATAAATTTAAACGGACAAAGAAATCTTTCCCTGGCTGAGGGGATATGTTGAAATATTACATTATATGTCACTGATTTGAAACTGCTGCATCAAACACTCTTTTGACATTTCCTTTTTCTTGTGGACATAATGATTTTTGGGTCAGGTGGAGGACTATGTTTGGTATAGCAGCCATCCCCTCTGTTTTATTGGCGGTAGGAATGGCTGTTTCTCCAGAAAGTCCACGGTGGCTTTATCAGGTTTCATTTACAAAATTTCGGTCATGTATGGTTTTCTGATACAAACATATTCTATGATAAGCTGCTATGCTGCCTTTATCATGCTTATTGAACATCAGCTGATTAAAATATTGACCACGTTCCTTTTTCCTTCTAGCAAGGAAAGATCTCTGAGGCCGAACTATCTATAAAAAGATTATTTGGAAAAGAAAAAGTTAGGGAGGTTATGGATGATTTAGATGCATCTAGTCGAGGTACTACGGAACCAGAAGCTGGCTGGTTCGATCTGTTCAGTAAGCGGTACTGGAAAGGTAAAAAGATCAGAACCGAAGCTTCACATAATAGAGCTTGGTGGGAACTGAAAATAATGGAATCAGACCCTATTGTTGCTTATTGGCATCATATGCTATAAACTGTATCAAGGCATATGCACCCCAGCATGTCATAGATATAAAGAATTCTCTGCCTTCCCAATACAGCCCCCCTAATTATCGCGTAACCCTACCTCATCCTTCCAAATTAAGTAGTCCCTCATCCCACAATAGGTGTCCTAATTTTTTTCATTCATTTCTAGGCTTAAAAAAAGCTTTATATATATACATATACATATATATATATATATATATATATTATTTTTTCGTATATTTGTTTTGCATAAATATCTAACTACCTATTTCTAATACAAATCAAACATCACAATTTTTTTTATAATTATGCTTTTCATGTTCCTTGAACTGCGTGAAAGAAACTTGGAAAGAATTAGGACACTTAACATTGAGATGGAGGGAGTAGATTAGAAGGCACTAGGGAGAGAACTTGTTCTAAAGTGAAATTTAGCAATGTAGCATAGTAGAAAAAAGTAGTAGGCGACTTTCAGTGATGTTTAGTTGCTCATTCTAGTTGAATAGCATCTGCTATTAGGGTAAGAAGAAAATGTTCTGACCAAATTTTTTTATGCAGTTGTCAATGTTGGTGCTGCTCTCTTCCTGTTTCAACAGTTGGCCGGCATCAATGCTGTCGTATATTACTCTACCTCTGTGTTTCGCAGTGCTGGAATAGTCTCTGATGTTGCAGCCAGTGCTCTGGTTGGCGCATCAAATGTGTTCGGTCAGTTTCTGCAAGTTTTTTTGATAATAATTTTGAAGAGGTAGTGATTAGTGAGATTTATATGCAATGATGGTGCAGGCACGACTGTGGCATCTTCTCTGATGGACAAGCAAGGAAGAAAAAGTCTACTTCTTATAAGCTTCTCGGGAATGGTATTGTTTTATATCGAGTATCGAGTTTACATAGTTGTAGCAGATGAACTTGAATTCGTCCGTGATAGGTCAAGAAAATACTGCCAGGATAAGTCTTTATAAGCCAAAAAAAGTGACATGATTTTTGCTTTTTAATCTGGTTTCCCAGGAGAATGCCAATATCTGACAATACATACATGTCCTATTTTTGGTATCTGCTCTCTCTATGTTTCTTAATTAGTATCACACACAACTGTATTATTGTATTGAAACTTCAATGTTAGTATAGACAACTGATAATCAGTAAGGGGAAGTTAAATTGATTTAACTAGCATGGCCCTCCACTGTTCTCTCTGGGGATAGGTCCCAGAATATTTTTTCTTCTGTGTCATGATCAAATTAGGCTTCATTTGCAACTATCTGGAAAATGACTTTAGTTACTTCATTAATGTCTTGTGTTTGGTTTTAGACAGTACACATGCATTGCGAATGAAGCAGATAAAACATTTGTAATAATAAATATAACTTGTAAGGTTGAAAGTGTACCCCTTTCCAAGCCTTTTAAAGCACAATGTTGGCGCTGGCCCCATTTTTATATAAGAGTTAATTGCATTTTGTAACCCCTACCTTTCATTGAATAACAAAACTATATACTTACTTTCAAAAATACAGTTTGCAACCCCCAACTTTAGATATCAAATACAATATGCATCCCTTTAACCATTTTGTTAAAAATATTTATATTGTGGAGGGTAAAATTGAAATTCAGCAAAATATTTAAATAATAATTTTGATTTTTTTTAATTAAACTAAAATTTAGAATTTCAAATTATAAAAATAATATTAATGTGAATTATTTTATTACTCAGTATAATTTTTAAATTTTCAAAATATAGATATATTTAGAAACTTTATGATTATATATATAAACATATATTTTGGTTAATAAATATATTTTAAGTATTTAGCATTATGATTAATTTAGAGTATTACTAATAGAAAATAGCTTTAATTTTTTTCATGTAAAAAATGCATTAAAATAAATATTTTAATTAATTTGAAATTTTAGTTATTAATATTAACATCTCAATTTCAATTTTATGACCACAAGGGATGTATATTGTAGTTGATATTGAAAGTTAAGGGTTGCAAACTGTATTTTACAAAGTAGGTATACTGTTTTGATTTTAAATGAAAGGTGGGGGTTGCAAAGTGCAATTAACTCATTATATAATCTTTTTTCTCATGTGTTGGTCATGAAAGTATTTTCCCCAAGGGCAGTATATTTCTATTGATGAACATTTCCCTCCAGTCTTGCATTCCACTTGTGTTTTACACTTGTAGTGGAACTTAAAATATGTAATACATATTGGTATTCACTTTTTAATTTTTATATTCGAAGGCTGCTTCAATGTTGCTGCTTTCAATCTCCTTCTCTTGGAATGTTCTCGCACCATATTCCGGCACACTAGCTGTTGTTGGGACTGTTCTGTAAGTTGTGCAACTCTCTTATACTTTCTGCTAGACTTTCTTTGCTATAACAGCTAATCTGTACTATTCTTTATCTGTTTTAGATATGTGTTGTCCTTCTCTCTTGGTGCTGGTCCTGTCCCTGCCTTGTTACTTCCAGAGATATTTGCCTCCCGAATCAGAGCAAAAGCAGTTGCCTTGTCATTAGGCATGCACTGGGTAATGTTGCTGCTTTCATTGTGAATGTAATTAATCTAGTAGATACACATGCATGGACATATGATACACATCCAAGGCATGTAAAGCACCTCATAGGCACTTCAACTTGAGGCACGATTGGTAGATGTGGTCCTGCTTTATATATTTTTCACACTGAAGCCATGTGATTGTCGTTCTCATGCATCAATAAGGTCTCCTAATAAATATTTCTATCTTCCAACATTTAAACAGGTATCAAACTTTGTTATAGGCCTCTATTTTTTGAGTGTTGTTACGAAGTTTGGGATCAGCAAAGTGTACCTAGGATTTGCATCCGTCTGTCTACTTGCTGCCCTGTATATATCTGGTAATGTTGTAGAGACTAAAGGAAGATCACTGGAGGAGATTGAACGTGAACTCAACCCAGCAGTATGAGGACATCAAGTACAATGCCAAAGACAGATAGTGTTTGTAGATTTCTGGTTTCGAGTTTTGTTCCGAGGGTGCTAGTCTATGTTGAGTATGTTTAAATTGTAATTAGGAAATGCTTCTTCCTTGGAATAAGTTAAACTGAAATCTGGATATTATTGTGCAGCATTTCTGAAACTTTTAAAAAAGCCAACAGTGAGGAAGACTTCAACGAATGGCACCAACCTACCATGTAAAGTACTGAAGTATAATTAGTATCCAAGTAAAAGTTGTAGTTTATGTTTTATGTACCATACCCGTTTTAGAATCGTGACTTTAGTTCTATGCCATGCAAATTTTTTTGAGGATGTTGATTTTGGAAGGGAAGATAGAGGTAAAAGTATTGTCTTTGAAGAAGATAGTCATGATCCTATTTATGACTCTGCCGAGAGCAATGATCAGATTATGATACCTATCATTGTTCAAAGCCCCTCGGTTCAAGACAACAGCGAAATTCCCCATGAAGAACCAATTGAGCAAACTCAACAACCTCATGAATCACAAGAAATGCCACTAAGGAGATCCACCAGAGAGCGAAAGAGCGTAATTTCAGATGATTATATTGTTTTTCTACAAGAACATGAAGATGGAATTGGCATTGAGGAAGATGATCCTTTAAATCTTCAACAAGCCATGCATAGTCCTAACTCTCAAAAGTGGATTGATGTCATGAATGAAGAGATGCAATTTATGAAAGATAATGATGTTTGGAATCTTGTTGAGTTGCCTAAAGGCTCAAAACCTATTGGTTGCAAATGGGTATTTAAAACCAAAAGGGATTCAAGTGGTAACATCGAAAGATATAAGGCTCATCTAGTCGGTAAAGGATTCACTCAAAAGAAAGGCATCGACTACAATGAGACTTTCTCTCCGGTTTCCACGAAAGACTCATTTAGAATTTTTATGGAACTTGTGGCTCATTATGATTTAGAGCTACATCAGATGGATGTAAAAATGACATTTCTCAATGGAAACATTGGTGAGACAATTTATATGGTGCAACCAGAAAACTTTATCATTGGAGATCCAAAGATTGTGGTTTGCAAATTAAAGAAGTCTATCTATGGTCTCAGGCAGGCTTCTCGTGAATGGTATCACAAATTTCATCATGTAATCACATCATATGGTTTCGAAGTGAACTTGGTGGAATATTGTGTATATCACAAGTTCAGTGGGAGCAAATATAGCTTTCTTCTCTTATACGTTGATGACATCTTACTTGCTACTAATGATATAGGCTTATTGCACGATACCAAGAAATTTCTTACTAGTCAATTTGAGATGAAGGACCTTGGTAACGCCTCTTTTGTATTAGGAATTCAGATACATCGAGATCGCTCTCGAGGTATTCTCGGATTGTCACAAAAGAGCTATATCGAAAAGATCCTAGAATGGAATGGCATGAAAGATTGTGCACCAATGGATACAACCATGTCTAAGGGAGACAAATTTAATCTCAAACAGTGTCCCAAGAATGAACTTGAGATAAGGGAAATGCAAAGGATACCATATGCATCGACAGTGGGAAGCCTAATGTATGATCAAGTTTGTACTCGTTCTGATATAGCATTCATTGTTGGAATGTTGGGAAGATATTTGAGTAATCCGGGAATGGAGCAATGGAAAGCACTGAAACGAGTCTTACGGTATTTGAAGAAAACAAAAGACTATATGCTCACATACAGGAAATCAGATTATCTAGAAATCATTGGATATTCAGATTTTGACTTTGGAGGATGCAAAGATGAAAGAAAATCTACTTCGGGCTATGTTTATCTACTGGCTGGTGGAGCGATTTCATGGAGGTCTACCAAACAGACGCTCATAGCTTCATCCACCATGGCTGCAGAATATATAGCATGTTTTGTGGCATCCAATCAAGCTTTATGGCTACAAAACCACTGGTTTGTGTATCCTTGATGGTGTTGAAAGACCATTAAAGATATTTTGTGATAATAAATCAGCGGTGGAGTATTCAAACAACAATAGGAGCACTACATATGTAAAATATATAGATATTAAGTTCCTAGTTGTTAAAGAAAAGATTCAGAGTGGACAGATTTCGATAGAACACATTGACACTAACTCCATGATTGCGGATCCGCTCACTAAGGCATTAACACCTAAGGTTTTTTACGAGCATACTGCTCATATGGGTGTTACCTTATGTGATACTTTGGTTTAGTGGGAGTTTTTATTTTGGTGTTTTATGTAATAAACATTGAGTTGTTTATGTTCTGCAGAATACAGTTGATGGAATTTTATTAAATGTCACTCTACTTTTGTTCAATTTTCTTATTGTAATTTAACATTGAGTTGAGAAAATTGGAATCAATCTCGTTAGAGATTAACTAAGGACTAGTTAGAAATAGACATTATATAGATCACATTATATGTAATTTCCATGCCACTTACCCATGCATTGATTGTGGTGACCATGGAAGGTTTAGTCACGTAAAATTCGTGACGAATGCCGCCATAATCTCATACATATATAGTAGACGGACCGAATTATTTTGGTAAAACCTAAGGACGATAAATAGCATAAATTTGCGCACCAAAGTTTTGTATAATTGATTCTGGATTCATATGAAGTCCAAGTGGGAGATTGTTATTATTATTTTTAATAATAATTATTATTTTATGGGCTACATATAAATATATCAATTATATTTCCTATTTATTATATTGGGTTAAATTATGTGATCAAATAAGAAACCCAATTAGATTTTAATTTATTGTATGGACCTAATAAGTGGATACCTAATACCAGACCCAATTAAATTATAATGGGAGATTTAATTAGGTGGTATATAAAAGGGTTATAATCCCCAATATATCAAGTACACGTAACGGCTTATCTTCTACCCATCAGAGAGAGCTATTGAGAAACCCTAAGGAGTACTTGGTTGAGGAAGACAATAATTAAGAAAATAATACAGATTCAGATACCACAACAATTATCATCTTACAGATTCAGGTACGTTTCCGTCTTCGGTTTATCTCGATAATTTGATATGATGATTACGGTCCTTGTCTCTATTATTAGAGAATTATATGTTTATAGAATTATTAGATTCTATCATATACGTCTTAGTCAATAATATTCTTTCACGATGTGGCATGAGGACATATTTTAATATCTCTACAAACCAACATGATCATATTTTTGATAAATACTATAGCTAAAGCTTATAGTATCTTTTTTTGATATCTAATTCATTAATTGTTAATATTTCATAGATGTCATCAACACTTGGGAAAGTGAATGGTGTATTAATCGGTCAAGGCGATAAAGAAAAATAAAAGAATTATCTTCTCCATTAATTAGGTACAATATAATATTTAGCTAGTGTGATGCATGTGCATACTCTAAGTATGTATAAAGTATTCATTTGTTCATTATTATTATGTGTATTTATATTTTAGAAATATGATCAGATTTATTTTATGTATTTGTGTGCTAAAAATATAATTAATGAGTCATACAACACTTAATGTCACTCTAAGTTTGTATTATAGTTATATACATGAAAGTTCCTTACTTTTATTAATTTTGTGTGAATTTGAGCTTATTTGTACCATATAAATATAAGAAAAAACTGGGCATGAGGGTGTCCTTAGGAAATTACCTAAGGTCACTTTGTAATGTAAAATTTAATGAAAAACTGTAAATATAAACACAATCTCATGTATTCAAAAATACCACTATGCTACATTTATTTTCTTTTAACCTCAAGCATGTCTCCTAAAGGTCCAACGATCCCTAAATATTATACTTGAAATATGATATGGGTATATATAATTTATTTAATAAGAGGTATAATTGGTTACAATGCATATGCATGCTTAGTACATATATTTTTTTATTTATATATTTTTTATATGTATTTCTTAAATTTTATAGTAAATCTAAATATTAATAGTAATGTGATGTATGGTATATGTCAGCAAATCATAGATGAAATATCATTGACAGGTTGTGATGAAATCATTGAAATTTGGTGATAAAAAAATATATTTTGTAATAATATATAGTAGTATTTTAAAAGTACCTCCATTTATATATAAAATAAGAGAAAATATTTGATATACAGAGTTTTGGGTATACCTTAACCTAATATAGATGTTATCGGTTTTTTGGCCCTGAATACATACCCAATGCGCTAACCACGATATGCGCTAACCACGATAGCATATTTATTTTTATTTTAATATACACAAAAATATGTACTCATCCCTCCCTCAATGTCATCTTCTTCTTCTTCTTTTTTTATCATGTCCGCCTCTAACCATTGAGTTCCTTCTCTCTTCTCTTTCTTGTCCATACTATACTTATGCTTGGTAATTTTTCGTCACGATTTATTAAATGAACCGAGTTAATTCAAATCTCAATTAACACCACTAATTATCTACAATATTCAATTGGTGTTATTCTTTTTTTACCCATCTACTGTACTCTTAGCTTTGTTTGATAATTTGAAAACTCAAATAATTGTAAATAAACATAAATTTATTAGAATAGATATGAGCTTCACTACCATATCTTATGTACATGGTTCGCCCAATCTGGAGTAAGTACTCTGCATTTCACGTCTACGGGATCTTGTTTAGTGTATGAATGTAATAAGTTGTTGATGTTTAGCGTAACATAAAATAAGTTCATAGGTGTGACTTATTTATTGGATACAATACTCAGTTTGTCGTGTTTACTGGATATTTTGGTCATCTTCATCCCATATTATGTAATTTTGATCATCCTTTTCCTAATTTTGTTATATTGGATCATCACCAATAAAATAACATGATTTTATAATCTAGTATCTCACCTATAATTATTGTATATTATTATTATTATTATTATTATTATTATTAGTAGTAGTAGTAGTAATGGTGGTGGTAGTAGTAGTGTAAAAGTAGTATTATGATAAATGTATACGATTCGTACACATATTTAATTCAAATTAAGTGTTTATTGATATTTTAGTAAAACTTAAATTATAAATAATAATATTTGTTTTATTTATCATTTATTATTTTATATTATTAATTTGATAAATAATAATATATGAACTACAATTTTCAGAATTTAAACTTAGGTCAAATATAAGTACAATTTTATTTCATAAAAAAAATCAATCATTAACTAAATTATTATTATATATGCATATATATGTATGAATATATTTATTAATGTATGTATGCATGCTTGTATTCATAATCACTACATAATAATGATAATGAAGTATTGATATCTATGCAAAAATTAAAAGATTTTAATAATTGAATGATGAAATGAAATAAATATTACATAGATATTAATGTAAAGGTTTTATAATCTAAATGATTTATGCTAAATTTTTGTTTATAAAATAAATATATATTTATGATCAAATATATAATGATGAGTTAGATATAAATATGCATATTAATAACGTGCTAATTGAGGGAATATGTGTGAAATACAAATTATATAAGTATTAATGTTCGGGTAAATATATATTAATTTAGGGAAAATGTAAGTAAATATTATTTAAGTATTAATAAGGGTTATAAATGAATAAATATTAATGGTTGAATTTTTTTTTAATAAATATTAATAAAATATTAATGAATAAATTTTTTTAGTATATATAATGAGTTAGATATAAGTATAAGTATTTACTATGTAATAATGAATAAGTATTAATGATTAAAATAAATATTTTATAGATATTAATTAGAGCATTAATGATTAAATTTACTTATCGATTATATTGGTATAATATATAATATAATACAAGACATTTTAAATCTACGTGAATTATCTAAGAAGTCTATTATCCCCTCCTCCCAATGTTTGAAACCATCGTGAAATGTGTTGTGTGTACACTATAATATTCCCGTATTTTTTAATATATGATATTTGACTTTTTAATACATACATTTAGAATGGTTGACCACATAGTTAGAATTATGATTTTAAATTTTTTTTTTTGAATAAAAATATGAGATTAAACTTTCATTCACAAAAAGAATTTTTCGAAAAAAATTATTTTAAAACCTCTAAATATGTGTGTCCATAAAATCAAACCTCATATAATAAAAAACAGAGTAGTAGCAAATATCAAACAACTATTAACGTTGTTAAAGATAATAAACGTGTGAGTTATACGTGGACCAATTATATGTAGTTAGTTAGTTACCACAGTAGAAAGTTTACCCCTGAATAACCCACATAATTATATAATATATATATTTGTATTAACTTGATTTTCATAGTAGTTGAGATACTTAACTTATGTAGACCATACTCAATTAATACCAATCCATTTTGTCATCAACCTCAATCCCCAATTCAAGTCTCGAGAAAACCCCATGTATGTTAATTGTGAAATTCGATATGCGTAATTAGATTAAATGACTATATCTTAATTATCGAAAAGAACTGAATCTTATTCAAATGGAATAGTATCAAACATATTACAGAATCTAAATTGCAGAGAATGTTTCGTCAAAAAAAATGCAGAGAATGTAAAGCAATCAAATAAAAACAAATGTAAAAACCAAAGAATTTTAGCTTGGTTAGGTTCCTAAACTTAATCTATGTCCTATATTCAAGTCCTAATGCCAACAAAGATAGACAGTCTATTATAATCCAATAATAAACAACTTACAAACGTTCTTGATTATAAATACAATGGCCACTTGAAAGAACCGTTTCCCTTGACACTAATGTCTCCTAGAAAACCTTCTATACTAGTCCACTGACTACTAGACCCAACAACTGAGTAATAGAAATAATATGTATTACAACTCAAACTAAGATTCTTATTCGGTTGGATATTCAAGAATGAGAAGAATAAGAAGATGCCTTTTCAGATAGATAGATACAAAGTTATGTGAACATTAGTCTCAATCTGAAATATAAAATATGGATTTATATACACATGTCTAACGACTCTTAGATTTTTAAATCTGGAAAGAAATAATTTGTTAAGAACATTTGTTTGAAATGAAAGTCTTGTTAGAAACAGTCCGTTAGGGAAGTTTGAATAATTCAAATGAGTTGAAATGATACGGTTTGCTAAAGTGCAGATATAAAATGAATACCCAGTCAAACTCGATTATATTTTAATCCTAACAACTCTATGTACATTGCTTCATTAATCTGCATTGTTCTCGGATGGATGTCCAAGTGTTTCATCATCATAAATCAGTAATGTAACATTCCCTTTTATGACGATGACAAAGGGAACAAATGTTCCCCTATCAAAAATAATATGATCCCTGTTTAAGATATATGAGAACAAACATAATATTTATGCATAATTAATTTATGCCGCAAGTATATAGAATGAGATAATATAATGCATACATGAGACAATATGAAGAATTAAGAATGAGACAGATAAATAAGACAAGTATAAACTGGAAATCAAATAAATCAGCACATTAAACCAGTGAAAATCTATATAAATTAAAACCATAATTAGGGGTAGAATTGTTGAAATTGTGGTAGTGGTTAACGACTGCGAACGACA
Organism: Apium graveolens; assembly: GCF_009905375.1. Lineage (NCBI taxonomy): Eukaryota > Viridiplantae > Streptophyta > Magnoliopsida > Apiales > Apiaceae > Apium > Apium graveolens. Next base: position 169,702,228 of record NC_133649.1, read on the forward strand.
TAAGACGATTAGGGTTAGGGTTTTGAATATGGGGATGGCTGAGATCGTATATGTGTCAAATTACAATCAAGAGTGAATATCAAATTCTCTCTATTTCGCAAGGGTTGCTTCGTAACATACAATGTTCCTACGTACCCTTATTTACATGATCAAGATAAACGTAGTTCTGGGGCACAAGTAACCTAGGTGGGCATGGGTTTACCTTTATGATACCTTAATGGATCGGGGCCACTGCCTTTGAGTAAGGTCGTTATAGGCCTCTTAAGCCCATTTATCTTTTTGAAATGTGTTGGCCAAGTCATTGACCCGAGAAAATTGGAGTCGGTGTCCTAAGGTCACTTTGTAATGTAAAATTTAATGAAAAACTGTAAATATAAACACAATCTCATGTATTCAAAAATACCACTATGCTACATTTATTTTCTTTTAACCTCAAGCATGTCTCCTAAAGGTCCAACGATCCCTAAATATTATACTTGAAATATGATATGGGTATATATAATTTATTTAATAAGAGGTATAATTGGTTACAATGCATATGCATGCTTAGTCAATATATTTTTTTATTTATATATTTTTTATATGTATTTCTTAAATTTTATAGTAAATCTAAATATTAATAGTAATGTGATGTATGGTATATGTCAGCAAATCATAGATGAAATATCATTGACAGGTTGTGATGAAATCATTGAAATTTGGTGGTAAAAAAAATATATTTTGTAATAATATATAGTAGTATTTTAAAAGTACCTCCATTTATATATAAAATAAGAGAAAATATTTGATATACAGAGTTTTGGGTATACCTTAACCTAATATAGATGTTATCGGTTTTTTGGCCCTGAATACATACCCAATGCGCTAACCACGATATGCGCTAACCACGATAGCATATTTATTTTTATTTTAATATACACAAAAATATGTACTCATCCCTCCCTCAATGTCATCTTTTTCTTCTTCTTTTTTTATCATGTCCGCCTCTAACCATTGAGTTCCTTCTCTCTTCTCTTTCTTGTCCATACTATACTTATGCTTGGTAATTTTTCGTCACGATTTATTAAATGAACCGAGTTAATTCAAATCTCAATTAACACCACTAATTATCTACAATATTCAATTGGTGTTATTCTTTTTTTACCCATCTACTGTACTCTTAGCTTTGTTTGATAATTTGAAAACTCAAATAATTGTAAATAAACATAAATTTATTAGAATAGATATGAGCTTCACTACCATATCTTATGTACATGGTTCGCCCAATCTGGAGTAAGTACTCTGCATTTCACGTCTACGGGATCTTGTTTAGTGTATGAATGTAATAAGTTGTTGATGTTTAGCGTAACATAAAATAAGTTCATAGGTGTGACTTATTTATTGGATACAATACTCAGTTTGTCGTGTTTACTGGACATTTTGGTCATCTTCATCCCATATTATGTAATTTTGATCATCCTTTTCCTAATTTTGTTATATTGGATCATCACCAATAAAATAACATGATTTTATAATCTAGTATCTCACCTATAATTATTGTATATTATTATTATTATTATTATTATTATTATTATTATTATTATTAGTAGTAGTAGTAGTAATGGTGGTGGTAGTAGTAGTGTAAAAGTAGTATTATGATAAATGTATACGATTCATACACATATTTAATTCAAATTAAGTGTTTATTGATATTTTAGTAAAATTTAAATTATAAATAATAATATTGGTTTTATTTATCATTTATTATTTTATATTATTAATTTGATAAATAATAATATATGAATTACAATTTTCAGAATTTAAACTTAGGTGAAATATAAGTACAATTTTATTTCATAAAAAAATCAATCATTAACTAAATTATTATTATATATGCATATATATGTATGAATATATTTATTAATGTATGTATGCATGCTTGTATTCATAATCACTACATAATAATGATAATGAAGTATTGATATCTATGCAAAAATTAAAAGATTTTAATAATTGAATGATGAAATGAAATAAATATTACATAGATATTAATGTAAAGGTTTTATAATCTAAATGATTTATGCTAAATTTTTGTTTATAAAATAAATATATATTTATGATCAAATATATAATGATGAGTTAGATATAAATATGCATATTAATAACGTGCTAATTGAGGGAATATGTGTGAAATACAAATTATATAAGTATTAATGTTCGGGTAAATATATATTAATTTAGGGAAAATGTAAGTAAATATTATTTAAGTATTAATAAGGGTTATAAATGAATAAATATTAATGGTTGAATTTTTTTTTTAATAAATATTAATAAAATATTAATGAATAAATTTTTTTAGTATATATAATGAGTTAGATATAAGTATAAGTATTTACTATGTAATAATGAATAAGTATTAATGATTAAAATAAATATTTTATAGATATTAATTAGAGCATTAATGATTAAATTTACTTATCGATTATATTTATATAATATATAATATAATACAAGACATTTTAAATCTACGTGAATTATCTAAGAAGTCTATTATCCCCTCCTCCCCATGTTTGAAACCATCGTGAAATGTGTTGTGTGTACACTATAATATTCCCGTATTTTTTAATATATGACATTTGACTTTTTAATACATATATTTAGGAGGGTTGACCACATAGTTAGAATTATGATTTTAAATTTTTTTTTGAATAAAAATATGAGATTAAACTTTCATTCACAAAAAGAATTTTTCGAAAAAAATTATTTTAAAACCTCTAAATATGTGTGTCCATAAAATCAAACCTCATATAATAAAAAACAGAGTAGTAGCAAATATCAAACAACTATTAACGTTGTTAAAGATAATAAACGTGTGAGTTATACGTGGACCAATTATATGTAGTTAGTTAGTTACCACAGTAGAAAGTTTACCCCTGAATAACCCACATAATTATATAATATATATATTTGTATTAACTTGATTTTCGTAGTAGTTGAGATACTTAACTTATGTAGACCATACTCAATTAATACCAATCCATTTTGTCATCAACCTCAATCCCCAATTCAAGTCTCGAGAAAACCCCATGTATGTTAATTGTGAAATTCGATATGCGTAATTAGATTAAATGACTATATCTTAATTATCGAAAAGACTGAATCTTATTCAAATGGAATAGTATCAAACATATTACAAAATCTAAATTGCAGAGAATGTTTCGTCAAAAAAATGCAGAGAATGTAAATCAATGAAATAAAAACAAATGTAAAAACCAAAGAATTTTAGCTTGGTTAGGTTCCTAAACTTAATCTATGTCCTATATTCAAGTCCTAATGCCAACAAAGATAGACAGTCTATTATAATCCAATAATAAACAACTTACAAACGTTCTTGATTATAAATACAATGGCCACTTGAAAGAACCGTTTCCCTTGACACTAATGTCTCCTAGAAAACCTTCTATACTAGTCCACTGACTACTAGACCCAACAACTGAGTAATAGAAATAATATGTATTACAACTCAAACTAAGATTCTTATTCGGTTGGATATTCAAGAATGAGAAGAATAAGAAGATGCCTTTTCAGATAGATAGATACAAAGTTATGTGAACATTAGTCTCAATCTGAAATATAAAATATGGATTTATATACACATGTCTAACGACTCTTAGATTTTTAAATCTGGAAAGAAATAATTTGTTAAGAACATTTGTTTGAAATGAAAGTCTTGTTAGAAATAGTCCGTTAGGGAAGTTTGAATAATTCAAATGAGTTGAAATGATACGGTTTGTTAAAGTGCAGATATAAAATGAATACCCAGTCAAACTCGATTATATTTTAATCCTAACAACTCTATGTACATTGCTTCATTAATCTGCATTGTTCTCGGATGGATGTCCAAGTGTTTCATCATCATAAATCAGTAATGTAACATTCCCTTTTATGACGATGACAAAGGGAACAAATGTTCCCCTATCAAAAATAATATGATCCCTGTTTAAGATATATGAGAACAAACATAATATTTATGCATAATTAATTTATGCCGCAAGTATATAGAATGAGATAATATAATGCATACATGAGACAATATGAAGAATTAAGAATGAGACAGATAAATAAGACAAGTATAAACTGGAAATCAAATAAATCAGCACATTAAACCAGTGAAAATCTATATAAATTAAAACCATAATTAGGGGTAGAATTGTTGAAATTGTGGTAGTGGTTAACGACTGCGAACGACGTAAGACGATTAGGGTTAGGGTTTTGAATATGGGGATGGCTGAGATCGTATATGTGTCAAATTACAATCAAGAGTGAATATCAAATTCTCTCTATTTCGCAAGGGTTGCTTCGTAACATACAATGTTCCTACGTACCCTTATTTACATGATCAAGATAAACGTAGTTCTGGGGCACAAGTAACCTAGATGGGCATGGGTTTACCTTTATGATACCTTAATGGATCGGGGCCACTGCCTTTGAGTAAGGTCGTTATAGGCCTCTTAAGCCCATTTATCTTTTTGAAATGTGTTGGCCAAGTCATTGACCCGAGAAAATTGGAGTCAGTGTCAATCTAAAACCAAAAGAAAAAGGTAACTAAGTGATGGACTTTTAGACCTATTACCTACAAAGGGATGGCGCACTTCGACCCCCTAACTAGGAGAACCTGTTAGCCAGGATGGGGCCTAATCCATTACAGGATAAATCTTGACTTGATCTGTTTTGAATTCTTGAACAAGGGCCCAATATTGACGTTTGGGCTAGGACGTTTCTTCTTTGACTATCTTCGTAAAAATAGTTTCAGTGCTCTAGGCTTGACCTTTAGGCTAGAACTTTTCTTCTATAAGGAAGGCCGACATTTGGGTAAGAATAAAGCCTGATGAGTTTTCTCCATCTTGCTCCGACACCTACCTTTGGGCGAGGACTATTATTTATCATTTATTCTTTGATAGAGCCCAAGCATACCTTTAGGCCAGAATAAAGCTTGTTCGGCTTTTCGTAGTAGATAAGGCCCGTAGCCACCTTTGAGAGGGTTATACCTTAGGCGGCTTTCTTACCATCAAATTATGTTACATCTAATTATCCCCCAGTTTCTTGCGACTTTTAAGAGTAAAAGAAAGTTCTGGAAAATGACCTTCGAGCGAGCTCTATTGTAGAGGTACTGTCTTCTTAATACATATATATAAATATAATACACATAACTGCTCTTAACTTCTGCCTCGAACCATGCATCGAGACCAAATATTCTTCCCTCCCAAATGAACTCTATAAATACATATTGGTTTTTATTTTATTTTCCCATCTCCTGAAAATTCTCTCGAAGTGCCGCTGAATTTTCTCCGCAAACGTTTGGGCGAGAACAACCTTCAGGCGACCTCTCTTATTTACATTCTTCACTTTATCAAGTTACGTTTCCGTCTTATGACTCTATATCTTGTGGTATCATACTTTTGCATTTTTTTCGATATATTGCTCGTTAAACTACTTAAGCGAGAACCCTGTTTTAATTTGTGCTTAGGACATCCTGTAGATACATGTTTTCTTTGCATAGTTTTAGGGAGAGATCACTCCTCAAGGAGAGGACTATTTTTTTATACATTATTTCTTTTAGTTTATCCATTCTTCACTCTTCTCATTTCCTCTTCCTTTCTGCAGATTTTGGAAAAGATGAGTTTATACTTCCCCAGTTAGGCGTTCTTCTCCAATTTTTGGGGAAACTCAGGATAGTATAGAGAGACAAGCTAACCTAGAGAATATGCTCAATCCCCAATGGCTTAGAGCCCATAGAAGACTTGTTAAATTGTCAAGGTTTGACCAAGAGAACATCAACACCCTTTCGGATAGCCCTCGCCTTTTAGATCATACAAAAGATTTGGTGAGGTTTTATATGATACAGATGTAGGCGCAGAAGAAGGAGAGAATTATTATGATCTCCTGGATCTTTTCCTGACTTACATCCTGACAAATCAGGGTCCTCTAGATTAGGCGTGGGAAAAGGAAAGACATCACTCGATATGAAGCAGTTATACGAGAAGATGTTGAAGTTGGAGAAGAAGAAGACGAAGAGGGCGAGGAATAAGAATTTGGCGAGGATGAGGAAAAGGAAGTCTTTATGTATCTATTTTAAATTATGCCATGGAGATGCCCTCGCCAAGTGGAAAGACCTACAAGCCCTTTATTTAAGCCCACGAACTAGATCTAGATTTTGACGAAGATGGCGGGGACATAGATAAAGCTGTCGCCCAAAAAGATAATAGTATAATCTCTAGTGCCGGTCTTGCTTCAAAGATTTTCTCAGAGAAGATCATGTATTTGATGGAGTATTAAAACCTATAAGGAAGATGACTTAGACCTCGGTCTCTCATGAAAATGCACATTTTTAATGTCAATGGACTCCCTTTCCATAGGATGGTTCTCTCAAGATGCTTGGTGAAGTTAGGTTTTAGGTCCCCTATGCATCCTTTCCTTCATAAAATCATTAGTTTTTATGATATCTCCCCCATGTAATTGTCACACAATAGCTATAGGACTATCTTGGGGATATACATGATGTATAGGAAAAAAGACAATGATGCGCCTATCATGAATAAAATTAGCCATTTTATTTAAATTAGGCGAGCTCCAAAAAATCTTGGCTTGTTCTATGTCACATTTTGGCCTCAATATAATTTTCAACTGGGAACCCAAGTAATATGAAGAAATGGAAGGAAGATTTCTTTTATCTTTATGATATTCCTTGAGTTAGAACTCAGTTCAACTTGAACCCTAGTAAGAATCATGCCCGCCCTTCTGTCTTTATTATATATACTGGTTGTATTGTTATATTCTTTTCTTCCTTGAGCTATAGATCCTAGGCGATCCCGACTTGGGCTTTGTAATTGAGAATTGGCATGCACAATGGGTGGAGCTTCTCGCTCCAATGGGAACTTTCGTTTATCATAATTTAAGGATCTTAGAGTCACTGCACGGAACCTGTTATCCTTCTCTGGTTATCCTGATGAACCCTTTCCAAGTCTGATGTCTCCTTTTCTGTGATACCTTCCACTATCACTTGGCATCCTGCAACATGAACCTTCCCTGGGCGATGCTTCTCTATTTGAACGGGGCTACGCTTATCCACACGTGAGCGATGATTGTCACGTATCTGATCTGAACGGTTCCTTAAGTAGTACCCGAATTGATACTTCTCTCCAACAAAAGGGCAACCATAATTAGTCCTCTGGCTCTCTCTGAGGCTTGTAATTTTTCTCTTGTTCTATCTCGTTCAGGTGAGCTGCCATCCTTCTCACGGTGTTCACCATAGTTGAGATCTAGTTTAGAAGTTCTGTGTTGCTCATCATGACATGTGCCTCCTCTCTGATCTGAGGGGTGATGTCTCTCCTCTCCTGAGTAGGGGTCTCCCTTGGGGTAGTGTCCTTCGAAGGCGAAAGGGGTAGATTGATCGCACGAGCATCAGGGATTATTACTTGTTGGTCATTATGTCCGTCGTCAGCAAATTGAGTATGGTGCGACATTCTTCCTCCATAGATGTCAAAAGCCCTCCTTCTAGCGATAATTGTTAACGGTGAAATTTCATAAAAAAAAACTTTAAGAAAGGTTGTTGGAATTATGGTGCTAGTTAACGACTGCGAACAGTATAGGACGATTAGGGTTAGAGTTTTAAATATGAGGATGGATAAGATTTTATAGGTATTAAATTGCAATCAAGAGCGAATATTGAATTCTCTCTATTTCCCAAGGATTGCTTTGTACCATACAATGTGATTACGTACCCCTATATATAGGGGATCAAGCTAAATGTAGTTCTTAGGAAACAAGTAATCTAGGTGGGCATGGGTTCACCTTTATGATACCTTAATGAGTCGGGGCCATCGCCTTTGAGTATGGTCGTTATAGGCCTTTTAACTCTGGTTACCTTTTTGAAATGTGGCGGCCAAGTCATTGACCCGAGAACACCGGGGTCAATGTCAACCTAGAACTACGAGAAAAAAGGTAACTAAGTAATGAGATTTTAGACCTTTGACCTTCAAAGGGATGACGCCCTTGATCGATTACAAGGATAAATCTTCACTTGATCGATTTTGAATTCATGAATAAGGTCCCAATGTTGACGTTTGGGCTAGGACGTTCCTTCTTTGACTATCTTCATAAAAATAGTTTCAGTGCTCTAGGCCTAACCTTTGGGATAGAACTTTTATTCTGGAAGGAAGGCCCATATTTGGGAGAGAACAAAGCCTGCTGAGCTTTTTCCATCTTGTTTAGAGACCCACCTTTAGGCGAGGACCAGAGCTTAAGCATACCATTAGGCCAGAATAAAGCTAGATTGGTTTTTGGTTGTAGATAAGGCCCATAGTCACCTTTGGGATGGTTATACCTTAGGTGGGCTTTCTTACCATCAAATTAGGTTACACCTAATTTTGGGTGTAACACCTACAACCCAAACCATAGAAACTTAGTTCAAAATATTAAGTTCAAAACATTTCAAAACATAGAAACAAACTTAAAAAATTTCTCCCCCTCGTTATTATAAAAGAAGTTCTTCAATTGGAATCCTCAGTTAAGCTGATGTGAGCATTTCCCTTGCGTTTCTTGTCCTTTTCTGGAAACACGGGTTCTTTTCCATATTCAGAGAACACCTTATCAAAGAAATCGGCACTTGGAGATTTACCATCACATTCTGAAAGCCACTCAAAGATCTTTCCCTTGTATTCCTTTCTTGTCATGCCAAAAACAGAAGACGAAGGGATGGCAGTAAGAGGTAATAGAGCTGTGATTTCTTCTAACATGTAGTCACCAATCCAGTCATGTTTGCGGTGCCATGTCATTTTTCCCTTTTCATGCATGGTAGATAACTGGTTGGAAATCAATTGGCTCTCAGACCCTAATTTGAAAAACAATTTAACAAACTCATTCTCTTAAGATCAAAACTGGGTTACAGAAACGGGTCAACGGGTTTCAATCTGGGTCGGTGAAGAACACCACCAGAATCTGGGATGAAACCCAGAATCCGACGAGTCTCACCGGACTCCGGTGAGTCCCACTCTGGACCAAATCAACACCGTTTGATGTGTTTTTCAGCTGGTTTTCATTCCAAAAAACATCAACAATCTATTCCAACCATTACTCGATCAAAATCATCCCGGAAACTCAATCTCAGGCCAAATCAAACCAAAAACCGGCCAAAAACCGATCTGGCTATTCCGTACATGAAACCTAGATTTTATTATGTCAAAATCAAAGCTTATAACCTGTAGAATCTAAGCCCTAACATCAAATATACCTCAGTTTCCTCAAAATAAAAAATGGTTAATTCAAATTTTTTTAGAACCTTAGCAATCGGGTATTCTTTCTAGCTACTGTCTGGTGAAATTAATGATGCAAATCAATCATACAACATCAGAAAAAGCTATTCATATCATCAAATCAAACAAATAACCCTAAAATAAAAAATCCCTAAATTCAACATAAAGCCTAGAAATTATAAATTAAAATCCATGAATCTACACATGAAATTGAGTGCATAAACAGAAAGTAGATATCAAGACCTTCAATTTAGTTACCTATATAACTGTGTTTCAATCCTAGAATCACTGGAAAACTTTGATTGATTTTGATGCTCTAATCAAGAACCCTAACCCTAATTCTGCAGAATTTTTCTAATTTTTCTAATTTTTATTATTTTTTTATAATTTTTTTAATTAAAATCACCTATTTATAATTATTGAAAAAATACCCATAATCTTAATTAGGCCTTAGTTATATCTTTTAAAAAATTAATTTGCCCTTCATTAATAGTTTATGGGGAATAATTTTTAATATTTTAATTTTATATAAATATAAAATATATGACAAAAGTCCCCAAAAATTATTAATAATTCAAAAATACAAAAATATATAATATTTGAGAGTCCCGTAATTTAATAAAAATATAAATATGATGTTTTTGGGATTCGAAGTATCCGTAGGGACCCGAAAAAATCATTTTTCACAAAACTATACATTTTTTAAATTAACCGGATGTTTCAAAAATTAATACGGTAAACGTCGTATTATAAAAATATGGCCAAATGCTCTACACGCAATAACAACTATTAAAAAGCAATCTTGATAACATAATACTCAATATAAACCCATTTAACACGTAATAATATAGCCGAAAAATATCCCGAACCATACTAAACATATATGGCACTTAACAAATAACATTATATGATCACCAATAATTTATGATATAGATACACACATAATACTCATTTAATTTAACTCAAAATAGTCGTAATTTCCCAGTTCTTACAATTTTCATTCAAAATTTTTAGTTATTGTAGTTCTTAGCAGCAAGTCGAAGAGGAGGAATAATAACAGAGTTACGGTCTGATTGCGCCATGGATCGATAGTAAAACATTCACTAAAATTAAAGATTAAAATCACCCACTCTGATACCAAATGAAATCCGACATGCGTACTCAGATTAAATGAGTGTCTCAATTATCAAAAAAGACTAACTCTTATGTAAATGGAACACTCTCAATATATTGCAGAATCTAAATTGAAAAATAATGTAAAATAATATAATGAAATAATAAAATGCAGAACACCAAGAATTTTAGCTTGATTTGGCCCCTAAACTTAATTTTGACCTACATCCAAATCCCCATGTCAACTAGCATAGAGAGTCCAATAATAAACAACTTACCAATGTTCTTGATTATAAATATAACGACCACTTGACGAATCTTTTCCCTTAAAACCTGCTGTAACACCCCCAAATCCGGGGTCGGGGATCCGGGTTATCACGAGTTCCATTTCCCTTAATAACACCCAATCTTAATAAACAATCAACTACTCTGTACTGTGACCCCACAATAAACACACACACCACAAGTTATAGTCTCAGAGATGAATATCCAAAAGTAACACGAGTCATTTTATTCCAAAATTATATGCCATTACACCTAAAAAGGGTTTCTGAATAGATTTACATTTCTTTGCCATTATTACAATTGATAAAGATACATAAGTCTGGTACATCAAAAGTTGAAAGCCTAGCCTATTGGTAGTTCCTACCTCAGCTACAGCGACATCAACGCCTATAGGAAACTGTGGAACGTTTCCTATCCGCTCGCGAATTGGGAGCTTGGTCCTGTTCATCTTTTCTATCTGTTGTTGTGTGATGAAAGAAGAAAGCAAGGGTGAGCAGCAAGCCCACCAAAATAATATGTATAATGATTAACAATATATGAGCCTTCTCATAGTACTCATGAAAGTCTTGGTCAAAAGAAATGGACCAAGTTTGATATCTTAATGCGATGAAGTCGCAAAATATTCAGTATATATACATATATACTTTTCAAAATCTTGGAAGTCCTCTTCCATGCATAATCTACACAGAGTTCCAGTTTATAACTGTATAAAACTATTGTTCCAGGGTGATCTCATATATCTAACCTTGTCTCAATGTTTTTCTGAAAATCTTTGACATGCATAAGATAATCATTTGCTAGATATAAGTTTAAAAGATGAAGTTACAAGATACTCCAATATACTTATATCTTTTCCAAATACTACTTGAACTACCACCATTCAAGTTATAATTAGTTTCAAAAGTTCATCACATTGATGAGACTACAAGACAAGATTTGAATAGATTCAATCTTTGAACATCATTATAAATAATGAAGTTACGAGATACTTCATTAAGTCCCGATATATATATACACCTATATATATATACATTTCATACACTCCTTGAAAACCTCTGTTATAAAAATTATAAACAGAGTTGCAATATCCAATGAATTTGGAAAGGAGAAAACCTTGGCATAAACCTGATATCTTCCTGATCAGGCAAAGATACCAATAAGTAACCTTTTCTACTAGTAGATGATTGAATCCCCCACCGGCCATCACCCTGGCCACATAAGGACCTTGTGCTGGACCGCCACCCGGCCTCTTACGCGTTGATGGACTGCCACCCAGCCACTTACACTTTGATAGACCGTACCCCGGCCTGTCGCTTATGCCGACTCAATTAGATGGACTTACTTCCCGAACGTTGGGCAAGTAATCAAATTGTTTTCTCAAAACAGCAACCACGTTGCGAATGTAAAATACACCACAGAGTCGGATCCCCCAGGTTTTGAGCGAGTATTTAAATCCCCTTCGAAAGGAAGATCTTAAATTTGAAAATGAGTTTTGGGATCCGCCCTAACTTTTAAAAATCATTTTGAAGACTCGAAAACATTTTTAAGAATGTTTGGAGTAATGGCGATTTAATAAAATAAATCAGTCCCAATATATTAGAAAATATCTGAATATTATTATTTAAATAATATTCCCATAAAGAATAATCTTTATAAAAATAATTGAAGTAGAAGTTTTAAAACTCATACTTGAAATGAATATTAATAACCAAAGATATACTTATACGAAAGTATGATCTTTATTTGAATAATCGAAAATAAGTTTGATTATCGAAACATTATTCTTTAATAAAATAAAGAATATTATTTAGTAAAAAAGCGGAGTCATAAGTCCTCAAATGAATATTCAAAATAATATTCATTAAATAAAATAAGCGGAGTCATAAGTCCTCGAATGAATATTCCAAATAATACTCATTAAATAAAATAAGCGGAGTCATAAGTCCTCGAATGAATATTCAAAATAATATTCATTAAATAAAATAAGCGGAGTCATAAGTCCTCGAATGAATATTCCAAATAATATTCATTAAATAAAATATGCGGAGTCATAAGTCCTCGAATGAATATTCCAAATAATATTCATTAATAAAGTTATCGAATAAAACTTATTCGATTAATAGTTTTGAAAACTATATATATATATAATATATATATATATATATATATATATATATATATATTATACTCGGGAACATCGACTCCCGGTTTAGAAAAATGTTCACCTTTAGGTCCCTTATACTAAGGGTAAACGCCACTACTGCTTATCTCTAACATAGGTATTATGCAACTAATAAGCATTTGAACCAACAGATATATAAATCAAGAATACGAAACAGGCATGCATATATACCATATCACATGCTACAATATATCGCAAGAATTTGCTAATAACAAATATGCATTTATCACAAGATCATGCATATACACATATACATCACAATAACAGTTATACGGGTAGAAAACTTGCCTGAGCGACTGGGGGTTATAAATGGCTTGGGGTGAGTCTGGTAACCTATAAACAACATATAAGTTGAAATTAAATCAAAGTCACTTGTAAATCTATACTTTAACCAAATTAGACTCTAACGCTCGCTTTGCGCTTACTGATTCTCTTAAGTCGCTCGAGTACCCTCGGCTCCACCATTTTTAATAAATTAACCATTAAGGTTTTTAAGGCGATTATTTCGCGAGTACCTTACCAACTTCCTAATCCACTTTACATAAATTTTTCATACCCCAATTAGTCATTTAAGGTCCTTAACCAAGGTTTCAAAGTAAGGTGAGGGGTAATGGTTCGGTCGCGAAACGCCGTTACTTAAAACGGTCGTTTCTCCTAAACCGTACATCGGATTCAAACGAACCACATATCAAAAAGAAGCTCGTAACATGACCTATCTAATAATGGCAATGGTGAAAACCTAAGAGGGAGTTCTCGGGTCCTGATGTTAAGAGCAAAAACAGTCTAAAGTAAATCGGACATTATGACAACTATGTTTACGCGATTTCCCAAATTTTTACCATTCCAAATCATATCAATCCAACTACCAATCAACAACAACTCAAGATACACATCAATGCTACTGATTTCAGTCTTAATAAGCTCAAGGATCTCAATCCAATCATATATTATAACATCTCCAAATTCAACTAAACTACTTAACAATTAAGCTCGAATCATGCTTATCATTCAAATTACTACTCATCCATCCAAACCATCTCCAAACTTCAACATTCAAACTTATTACTAAAGGGTGTGAAGATTTATACCTTTCTTGGAGGGTGGAAAGTTACTAGGAAGTCTTATGGAGCCTCCTACAAGCTTGATCTTTCCAAAGAAATCAAGAACACAAAGTTAGGCTTTAAAGTTTCTAAAAGTCTGATTGAAAGAACTGTAAAAATGAGGGTCTTACCATGCTTATGTGGACGAGACTTGTGAACAAGAGTTGTAGGCCATCTCAATACCTTTCCAACGAGCTATAGAACACAACATTTGAGTGCATATTGAAGGAGATATGGCAGTTTAAAGTTTCTATGTTTATTTTGGCCGAGAGCTTGATGAAGAAAAGGGAAGAGCTTTTGTGTTTTTTTGAGATTTGTTTTGATTTGTTTTGGCTAGCTTGGTTGTTTTTGTTTTGTTTTTGGGTAATTACCTTTCTAACCTTGACTTTGTGTGGTTTTAAATCAACCACATCTCCTTCCCCTTATGTCATGCTTATGTCATGCTTATGATGTCATCATCCCTTACTTGCCCTCTTCTTATTGGTTGGATGACCTCATCATCCCTAACCTCCTTGATTAACTTCCTAATTGTTTGCCTAATGACCGCTGATCTGTTATACGGTTCGCTTAACTTTCGTTTTCGTTTATCGTTTGAGGGATCATACCTGGGATCTTATTACTTGGGTTTCCTTAACTTTTCTCAACACATTATATTCCTTCTATGATCCTCTCTTATATCCTTTAATTTAAATCCTTTTTATCCTGTTACCTTATACTCAATTCTTTCCGTATCTAATGGATTTCTGGGAAAAATCAAAGTGTTCGGAATTGGATTCTGACGATATTTACATACACTTATATGTCATATAGAGTGCCAATAAAATCTCAGAATATCCATAAAAGAACCCCTACCTAGTGTGGCATGAAAAGTTTTCTCATTCAGCAAAAACACTATTCATAAGGGTTTCAAAAATTTTCCAAAAATTGGGGTTATTACACCTGCTATAGTAGTCCACTGAATACCTCAACCTTGAGAATTTGTAATATAATATACTTGCCACTACCTGGCAATTGAGTAATAGAAATGATGTGTATTACAACTCAAACTAGGATTCTTATTCGATTGGATATTCAAGAATGAGAAGAATATGAAGATGCTTTTCAGATAGATAGATAGAAAGTTATGTGAGCATTAGCATCAATCAGAAAAACACAATGTGTATTTGTATACACAAGTCTAACAACTCTTAGGTTTTCAAACTTGGAAAGATAAAATTTGTTAAGAACATTGGTTTGAAAATTAGATAGAAACTCTTGTTAAAAATAGTCCGTTAGAGAAGTTTGAATGATTCAAACGATTTGAAATGATAAGGTTTGTTAGAGTGAAGATAGGAAATGAGTGCCTAGTCAAACTCGATTACATTTTAATCCTAATAACTCGATGTACATTGTCTCGATCAATCTGCATTATTCTCAGATGGATGTCCAAGAGTTTTTTCTTCGAAAATCTGTAATATAATAAATTGAACATAATAGTCAATCAGATGACAATAGAAGGTCTTCCAAATGAGCATACAAGGTCTATCAGATAACAATCTTCTTCCAAATAAAATCTTTTCAGCCGAGTAAGCTGACAGTTAATTAATTTCATATTCTATAAAACAAACATCATAATACTTCTAAAATTTATAGGAATGATGATAAAACAAACATTAAAAACTAAAGATGATAGTGCATAGTCGGTCAAATGTCCTTTTTATCATCTGATACTATTCTGATAGTTGAAGTGTGGTAAAACTATCGAAGGGTGCTCCTGAAAAATAAGTCGGCGAGAGACTGAGACATCGCGACACCTCATACGTGAGAATATATATTAAACCTTGGAGAAGAAAGGATAAAACTGATAATGTTTGAGGGGGAGGCCTTGTTTCCTAGTAAAATAATTATTTAAGGGGGGTTGAATACAATTACTAAACAAATCGATGTAATATGAAAGTAAATTAAGAACATATAAATCAAATAACAGTTTATATTGATCTTTAATAAACTGTTACAAAACTCTCTCAAGAATAATGTTCTTAAGAGATGCTAGGTTATACGAATACTCGAGTTGTGCACATACCATATTGTGATAACCTATTCTGTGTTTATATACCACATATCTACAAATTAATCCTCTATCAATTACAAGATATGTTATAATATAACTCTAATACTTTACATATCTAAATCAACTACGATCCTATGAATTAGTACCTTCTGATTTATCTCGCAGTCATGACTTATCATCCAAGTCATTCTTCAACAGATAGCTTTGACCAACGGATAAACATTTATGTATATCAACAGATGATATCGAAGCTTTCAACGGATAATCATATTACAGCGGTTGATCATATCCTGATTGTGACATAGATCTTGATCTTCGACTTAACTAGTTCTCAACAATCTCCCCCAATTTATGCTTTGCAGAATAAGCATGAATTTTAATAGAATTTTCTAGTGCCAAAAACCAGATAGACAAAATAAGTAGTGTAAAGCTTATTTTGTTTCAGATGTAATCTTCATATTTTTTAATAAACTCTGCAGTATCTCTGAACAAAAGCTTTAACTATGTATCAATCTTTTTCAACGGAATATTTTCTAACTTGATCTTCAAATTCTTTTCATACTCTGTTTTGTCAGATAATTGATAGATAACAGCCCTCATACTTCTAATTTGTGCTCTTTCTGTCATCATGTTTTCCAATGAAATATAACAAGTTTTTCTTCCATCAGGATTCATAGTTATATGTCTCTGAGTAAGAACATTTTCAATGACAGCTTCACCTTTCTTCATGTTGACTTCTTGCCCTCTGAAATTTATGTACTTAGGAACATATGATCCAAAATAATATCGACCATCATCCAGTATCCTTCTTCTCATATTGGCAAGAATCATGTTTGACCATAACCTTCTGTTTCATCTTCAACTCTTAGCAAATAGTGAATGTACTTCAATTTTTTTGTAGACATGATCATCAGTTCATCAAGTAAAGAACTTGTACTTGATCATTTTGTAATAAGAGTAAGATCTTTTGTTTAGATTTAGAACCATCATGTTTGTCAAGAATAATCTTCACAGCTTCAAGTCTATCCAGATGATCAATAATTATTTCTTGATCTGGACTATCAGCAAGTGTGAAGTTCAACAATTTTAAGTTGATAAGTTTAGCTTCATGATGTCCTATTCCAGCTCTTGTGAATGGTTCAATCAACTTCAACTTCTTAGCTTGTTCTAACCAAGATTTCTTATCTCCCATGGTATTAGAACTAGTTAAACCATCCAACCTTATTCCTCTAGGAGTAAAACTCAATTTATCATTATAATTAATATTAGCAACCTTTCTCCATTTACATTTGTTCTTGATCTTTGGAATCACTTGAGCTCTCCTTTCTGCTTTTTCTAGAAACATCTTCTTATTTGTACTCCTCTACCTATTCCTTTTAGATCTTTTAAGCATATTCTTGTATTCTTGATCTGCTTTATCAACAACTATTCTGATTTTTCCTTCTTGAGCCCTTTCTTATCTGTCAAAAACCATTTCTTCTTCCTTAAGGTTTTCAGCATTAACACCTTCAACATAAGCATAGAGAATCTATAAGTCCATTCGAAATAGAATTTCTTATTCAGTCTTCACAAAATCAGGAATCACTATCATTCTTTCAGTGTCAGGAAAATTATCAGAACTTGTATCTTTGTAATCAAGGATTGATCTAGGACTAACAAAAACAGCTTCCATGTTAGATCTATGTGATCTATCCTTAGAGACTTGAGTTGACTGTGTCTTCTTTTGACTTTGAATTCCAGTTCTAGATTGAACTTTCACATTATCAACTTCTATATCATCAGATGTCTCATTTTCTTCTTTGTCACTAGCATCATCAGAATTGACATTTCTCCTCAAAGCTGATTTAGGTTGACATTTTGTCTTTGATACCATCTACCCTTTTTGGCATCTAGACTCAATAGAAGAGAGAAAATAACATCCAACTTTAAATTTGTAGCAATCTGACCAGATTTTAAAACTGTCAGTTTTTCAGACATTCAATCTTGTTTTGCTTCCAAGCTTAACATTCTCTTTAGCAAACCACTTTATTTGTTTGTACCTTTAATAGTCACAGAAAGATCAGCAAGCTCCTCTATGATTTTAACAGTATCTTCCTTGAATACTGATGAGTGGATTTTATATCTACTTGGAACACTTCATACAGGCTTAAGTTGGTGTTTTGGATTCAAGTTATTGATATTTTTGATGTATTTTTGTGTTATTGCATTTTAGGCATCACTTAAATAAAGAAAGGAGTTTTTCAAAGAAATATACTGAAAATAGATCAGAATTGGAAGCCTAGGCCATTCTCAAGTTGTATAAAATCTTGTTAGCTTCACGTGGGCAGTTGAATCGCCTAATTTTGACGAGCAGAACTCAAGATACGGCCAAAAGAAAAAGTGTCAGAAGATTTCCAGAAGTCCGGCACGGTCCGCGGCCGAAAATAGCGCGCTCGCGCCATGTTTCTGCACTAGAATCCAGATTTTGGTCGAAATTGAAGATTTTGAGAGTCCTAGTCATCCTGGAGCCTATATATCAATAAAAAGACGTTTTTAACAACAAGGAGCGAGGGGAGAGCAATAAGAAGACTTAGAGAGCACGAGACGACTATGGAGAAGAAGACTTTTATTTTATTTAGTATAGTTAATACTCAGATGCTTGTTTTCGATTTATGTTTGAACCCTAATACTCTTATATTGTTTATTATCATGTTTTTATTGGAACCCATGGTGAAGATGAGTTCGGTTATGAACTAATCATTTTCGTGGGGTTCTAACGGATTTACTTATGGATTTCTATAGTTAATTTGTTCCAATATCTTGGTGTGTGGTGATTGATTGATATCCTAGTATTGGTTGTGCTTATTCGTCTTATGTGCGTAGCTAACATATAAGATAGCGTGTTAATCTCTATTGAAGCGAAACTGAATATAGAGGTTTAGAACTTGCCATGCTAGCTTTAGTTCATGTATAATTGTATGCATGATTCGTAGGTAATATTAACCATCTTACTTGCCCTATGTAATCACGATAGATAATTTGTTCATTAAACCTTTATATTGTCAAATTCTATAGATATATAGGGTCTCAACATAATTGGTGTCTATTCAGTTTTTATTTCTTTTGTGGATGTCTGATAGGGTATTCGTACAACAAAAGTTGGCGTTTACTAGTTCTGTGTTATCTGATTAGTTGTCATCACCATTATATGCTAAGGCTAAGAACAATGACTTTAATGAAGTATTTAATGAAGTTAGAATCCCATATTTATCTCATATAATTAATTCAATCACTTTTATTCTTAGTTAATTGCATATTAGTTTAATCTTAGTTATAAACATCTCAACTTGTTATTGTCTAAGCATTGAGCGATATCTATACAATTGTTGCATATGTGCATAATCTTAAGTTAACCAAAAAGAGTCTCTGTGGGAACGAATCTGATTTATATCTTATACTACTTGCGAACGCGTATACTTTCGTGTAATTTTAGCGCGTGTTTTTGCCCTAACAAGTTTTTGGCGCCACTACCTGGGACTCGATATTAATTTTTAGTTTATGTGCTTGACATCAGTGGTCGTTAAAGTTCACTGACTCGGATTTTTTTACTTTCACGATTTACTTGTATGTGTTTCTGGTACTCTAGTTTTAATTACAATGGGAGAACCAACAACAACGAAAGTGTTGATGGATTATTCTAAACTAAAGATCAATGACATTCAATCTAGCATTGTTAGGCCAACTATCGCAGCTAATAACTTTGAAATCAATCCTGACATAATTCAATGGGTACAGAATTCAGTCAAGTTTGGGGGTTCTCCAACAGAAAATCCAAATATGCACATCAGGGATTTCATAGAGATCTTTGACACGTTCAGGTGCAATGGTGTGTCTGAGGATACGGTATAACTGAGATTGTTCCCATTCTCTCTAAGGGACAAGGCTAAGAGCTGGTTACACGCTCTACCAGTTGGTTCTATCACTACTTGGGAGGATCTTGCTCAGAAGTTTCTTACTAAATTATTCCCTATGGCGAAGACTGCTGCGATGAGGAATGCTCTTTCTCAAATTGCACAGCAATCGGGAGAATCTCTATGTGAAGCTTGGGAGCGCTACAAGGAGATGCTTAGGAAGTTCTTACATCATGAAATGCCTGATTGGATGATCATCAATTGCTTCCATAATGGTTTGGGAGCACAGTCAAGACCCATACTCGATGCAGCATCAGGTGGAGTGTAACACCCCCAAATTCGGGGTCGGGGATCCGGGTTTTCATGAGTTCCATTTTCCTTAATAACACTTAATATTAAAAAAAACAACCAACTACTGCGTAATGTGACCCTACAATATACACACCACAAGTTATTGTCTCAGAGATGAATACAAAAAATAACACAAGTCATTTTATTCCACAATTATAAGTCATTACACCTCAAAAGGGGTTTCTGAATAAATTTACATATTCTTTGCCATTAATAAAATTCATAAATATACATAATTCTGGTACATCAAAAGTTAAAAGCCTAGCCTATTGGTAGTTCCTACCTCAGCTACAGCGGCTTCAACGACTACAGGAAACTGCGGAATGTTTCCTATCCGCTCGTGAATTGGGAGGTTGGTCCTTTTCATCTTGTCTAGCTGTTGTTATGTGATGAAAGATTAAATCAAGGGTGAGCAACAAGCCCACCGAAATAACATGTATAATAATTAACAATATATTAGCATTTTCATAGTACTCATGAAAATCTGGATCAAGAAGAAATGAACCAAGTTTGATATCTTATCACGACCAAGTCACAAAATATTCTGTATATATGTATATATACTTTTCAAATTCTTTGAAATCCTCTTCCATGCATAATATACACAGAGGTCCAGTTTATAACTATATAAAATATAGTTGCAAGGTGATCTCATATATCTAACCTTGTCTCAACGTTTTTCTAAAAATCTTTGTCATGCATAAGATAATCATTAAATAGATATAATTTAAGAAGATGAAGTTACAAAATACTCCAATATACTTATATCTTTTCCGAATACTACTTGAACTACCACCGTTCAAGGTATAATCAATTTCAAAAGTTCATCACATAGATGAGACTGCAAGATAAGACTTGAATAGATTCAATCTTTGAAATATCATTCAAAAGAAATAAAATTACGAGATACTTTATTAAGTCCCGATATATTTATACACCTATATATATATCTCATACTTTCCTTGAAAATCTCTGTTATGAACAATATAAACAGAGTTGTAATACCCAATGAATTTGGAGAGAAGAAAAACTTTGGCATAAACCCGATATCTTGCTGATCAGGAAAAGATACCCATTAAGTAACCTTTTCTACTAGTAGATGGATGAATTCCTCGCTGGTCATCACCCTGGCCGTATTAGGACCTCGCGCTAGACCGTTACCAGGCCACTCACGCATTGATGGACTGTCACCTAGTCTCTTACAGCTTGATAGACCGTACCCCGGCCTATCGCTAATGCCGACTCAATTAGATGGACTTACTTCCCGAATGTTGGGCAAGTAATCAAATTGTTTTCTTAAAACAGCAACCTCGTTGCGAATATAAAATGCACCACAGAGCCGGATCCCTCATATTTTTGAGCAAGTATTCAAGTCCCATTCGAAAGGAAGATCTTAAATTTGAAAACAAGTTTTGGGATCCGCTCTAGCCTTTAAAATCATTTTGAAGAATCGAAAATATTTTTCAAAGCATTTGGAATAAGGATGATTTGATAGAATAAATCAATTCCAAGATAATCAAAGAATATCTGAATATTATGCTATAAATAATATTCAAATAACGAATAGCTTTTATCAAAGAAAATGAAGTAAAAGTTTAGAAAATAACTTTATGAAAATATTTAAGGTAAGAATTATTGATGATATCAATCATTTCTCGAATACTTGGCGAATAAAGAAACATTATTCTTTAAGAAAATAATGAATATTATTTAATAAAATAAATGGAGTCGTAAGTCCTCGAACGAATATTCAAACTAATATTCACTTATAATTTAAAACTATCGAATAAACATTATTTGATTAATAGTTTTGAAAACTATATATATATATATATAATTTACTCGGTATCATCGCCTCCCCGTTTAGAAAAATGAACCTTTGGGTCCCCTATAATAAAGGTATACGCAAATAATGCCTATCTCTAGCATAGGTATTATGCAGTTTATAAACAATTGAATCGATAACAAGATATCAAGATTATGAAACAAGCATATATATATATATCATGTCAACATGCTCCAATTTATCGCAAGATTTGCTAATAACAATCATACACTTATCACAAGATAATGCATATACATATATACATCACAACAACAGTTATACGGGTAGAAAACTTGCCTAAGTGTTCCGGGGTAGACTTAAGCTTAGAGTGAGTCCGGTAACCTATGAACAATCAACATAAGCCGGAATTAGACCACGTTCGCTTAAGAAACTAGACTTTATCCATTTAGACCCTAACGTTCGATTTTGCCCTTAACGATTTACATAAGTCGCTCGAGTACCCTCGGCTCCACCATTTTTATAATATTAACCATTAAACGTTTGAAGGCGACTCTTTCGCGAGTACTTTACCAACTGCCTAATCCACCTTACATAATTGTTTCATATTTCGATTAATCATTTAAGGGTCTCAATTATGGTCTCAAAGTTACTCGAGGTCTCGTGGTTCGCTCGCGAAATGTCGTTACTTGAAACGGTCATTTCTCATCGCTCGTAACTTGGATTTAGGAGAACGCCATATCAAAACGAAGCTCATAACATGAAATATCTAAATATGGCAAAGGTCAAAATCTTACTGTGAGTTCACAGGTCCTAAAGTTAAGCACAAAAACAGTTAAGGAAAATCGGGCAATATGACGGCTAGAACTTAGCGATTTCCAATATTTTTACCACTCCAAATCAATCCCTTCCAACTACAATCCATCCACAACTTCAAGATTCAAACCTAGGCTACTGATCTTAGCAAAAACAAGCTCAAGAATATAAATCCAATTTAATATTATACCATCTCCATAATCAACTAATCTACTTAACAATCAAAGTTCAATTCAAGCTTAATCATCGAAACAACTACTCATCCATCCAAACCATCCCAAAATTCAAGCAAACAAACTTATTACTTAAAGGTCCAGAAGTTTTATACCTTTATTTGTGAGGGGAAGGTTGCTAGGATGCCTTAAAACCTTGATTAATCCTTATATAAGCTTGGATCTCACAAACAATCAAGAAAATACAAAGTTAGATTTTGAAGTTTCTAAAAGTCTGATTGAAAGAACTGTAAAAATCAGGGTCTTACCATGCTTATTTGGACGCGACTTGTGAACAATAGTTGTATACATCTGAATACCTTTCCAAAGAGCTATAGAACATACTATTTGAGTTAGTATTGAAGGAGATATGGCAGTTTGAAGTTGCTGGTATGGTTTTGGTCGCGAGCAAGCTTTGAAAAATGGGGTGATGAAATGCTTCTTTGATTTGCCTTGGTTAATTGGTGTGATGTTTTATTTTTTTAGTTAATCTAACCTTGATTTGATTAACCAAGGTCATAATACATGGCCATAAATCATCCTTGGCTAAATATCTTTTAAACCATGCTTATGTCATCAAGCATATGTCATCTTGCATCCACTTGTCCACACCTTGTGGTTTGATGATGTCATAATCCGTGGCTTCTTGTACAAGCTTGTCTCTTGGTCGTTTATTTGTTTTACGGTTCGCTTAACTCTCATTCTCGTTAATAGTTTGAGGGATCATATCCGGGATCTTATTACTTGGGCTTCCCTGAACCTTTATTAATATCTTATATTCCTTTAATGATCCTCTGCTATAATCCTTAAATAAAAATCCTTTTAATTATGTTATCTTATACTTAATCCTTTCGGTATCTGGTGGATTTTCGGGAAAAACCAAAGTGTTCGAATCCGAATTCTGACGACCTTTACATATACTCATTTACTTTATGAAATACTAATACGATCTCAAAATTTCCATAATAGTACTCCTATATTGTGTGTTCTGATAATTTTCTTTAATCAGCATCATCAGCAAAAAGTTACTATTCATCAGGGTTCAAAAATTTCCAAAAATTGGGGTTATTACATGGAGCATTATGGGCAAAGAGCTATGAGGAAGCTTATGATCTAATTGAACTGATGGCTGCTAATGAATATCAGTATCCAACTCAGAGATTACCACAGGGCAAGGTAGCAGGAGTTCTTGAAGTGGATACAGCTACGACTATCACTGCTCAACTAAAGGCGTTGTCTATAAAGTTCGATTTCCTGGCTAACTATGGTGTTAATCAGATAACCAGTGTTTGTGAGTTGTGTGCAGGTTCGCATGCGACGGAGAAATACGCTATATCTAGTGAATCAGCTCAGTTTTTGAGCAACTTTCAGAGATCCTAGCAACCAGTTCAAAACACATATCATCCTGACAACTGGAATCATCCTAACTTCAGTTGGAGCAACAATCAGAATGCAATGCAACTACCGTTCCAGCAGTTTGGAAATAAGCAATTCAATCCTACTGGTTTTCAGCAACAATTTGCACCAAGACAACAACTCCAACTTAACAAGAAACTCATGGAGGTGCAGGTCTATCTTCGAATGAAAAATATGATTTGGAGGAGTTGAGGCTTATGTGAAAAAATCAAGCTCTTATATGCCAAAGCCAGGTTATTTCTATCAAGACTCTGGAGAACTAAATAGGGCAAATTGCTAACGCCTTATTGAATCGACTACCATGAATGCTTCCTAGTGATACAGAAGCCAATCCAGGCAAGAGGGAAGTTAACGAACAGGTGAACGCCATCACCTTGAGATCCGGTAAGGTCGCAAGCCCCCAAATTCAGCAAGATGAAGAGTATGAAAACTTTGTCTAGAATACAGGTGCGTCTGCACCTTTGCCAATTCTAGAAAATGAGATTAAAGCTGAAAAAATGGTGCAGAAGGATGCTGAGGTGGAATCAAGGAATAAAACTGTGGAACACACTCCTCCTGAGGGTAATATAGGGGAGAAACAGGTCTATCCTCCACCTCATTTTCCTAAGAGACTGCAGAAGCAGAAGTTGGATAAGCAATTTGCTAAGTTTCAGGAGGTGTTCAAGAAACTTCACATCAACATACCTTTCACTGAAGCTCTTGAACAGATGTCTAGATATATGAAATTTAGGAAAGGTATTCTCTCTCGGAAAGTGAAGCTTGATGACTTAGAGACCGTTGCTCTTATGGAGGAATGCAATGCAGTTCTGCAACAGAAATTGCCTTTGAAGCTTAAGGATCCCGGAAGCTTCACGATTCCTTGCACTATTGGAAACTTGTCTTTCGACAAATGCTTGTGTGATTTGGGAGCTAGCATCAATCTGATGCCCTTGTCCATCTTTAAGAAGTTTGGTCTACCTGATCTGAAACCGTCATATATGTCATTGCAACTAGTTGACCGTTCCATCACTTATACATGAGGTATAGTGGAGGATGTCTTGGTCAAGGTGGACAGACTCATCTTCCCTTTGTAATTCTAGATTTCGAGGAAGATAAGAAGATTCCCATCATCTTGGGAAGACCATTCTTGGCTACAGGCTGAACTATGATCGATGTGCAAAAAGGAGAGCTTACGATGAAGGTTCAAGATTAGAAGGTCACTTTTAATGTGTTCAAGACAATAAAGTTATCCACAGATAAAGAGCAGTGCTTTACAGTAGAGCGGTTTGACTCTGTCATGAATTCGGAGCTTGAGCAATTGCCAAAGTCAGATACCTTAGAGAGATCCTTCATAGGGGAATCATTTATTAAAGATGAAGAAGGAGCAGAGCAACTGCAGGTTTTGAATGCACCTCCGTGGAAGAGGAAGTTGGATATGCCATTCGATTCCGTCTCGAGTCGTCTATTGAAGCTCCCACACTCGAGCTCAACCCACTGCCAGGTCACTTGAGTTATGCATTCTTAGGTGCACCCCTGACAAGGGGTTGGAATATATCTATGATAATCTAAAGGGTGACCGGCCGGTTCCTCCCGTGCCTATCGAGGGTCCCTCTCGCGCACCATAGACATTTGATAGGTTTGGTCTTGGTGATGCGCAGTATAGAAGGTCGATTCGGCGTATTGAGGCCATGCATGACATTCGCCGATATTTTGCTGAAGATTTGACATACGCTCTCGGTACTGTTTTTCGAGACACTGGTGTCGAGGTTGATTGGCCACCTGATCCTCCACCCAAAGAGGGTGATCCTCCCGCTAACTAGGTATGCCTGAAGTCCTTATTATTACCTTCAATGTGGACATTGAAAATTTTAAGTTTGGGGGTGATAATGTAAGGATTAGTTTGTGTGTGTCCATATAGATTCATATAGATTCATATTGCATGTATAGTTGTTAAGTCATTCATATTTTTGCATGATGGTTCATATAGGTCATATTTGTTTGCATTTTTATTTGTGTTTTTATGGAAGTTCATGTAGTTGCATTTGCATGCATATAACATGATCCCGTAGGATGAGCTGTTTCCGATGGATTAGTTGATGTTACTTTGAGTATAGTAATGATGAATAGAGGGATGTTTAAGTCCTAATGAATTAAGTTGCATGCCAAAAACAAAAAAAAAATCACAAAGTCTTATAGGATTGCGTTTGATCTAGATCATGATCATACTTATTTATTTGTTGAGATTCAATCACTTGGTTATATTTAGAATTTGTGATATTCCCGTAATGATGTAAGAACACTGATTTTTATACTGGAGAAAAACAAGATTTCATTGCTAGTTATGAATAAGGTTTGGTGTCAAATGGCTAGTAGCCGACCCATATTTTTATGAGTAGTCTAGGGTTGAATGAGATGGAGCGA
This sequence comes from Apium graveolens, assembly GCF_009905375.1. Lineage (NCBI taxonomy): Eukaryota > Viridiplantae > Streptophyta > Magnoliopsida > Apiales > Apiaceae > Apium > Apium graveolens. The sequence continues at coordinate 169,729,116 of NC_133649.1, forward strand.
AACACACTCATTCAGAAATTGTTGAAAAAAATAGAAAAAGAAAAAAAAGAAGAAAAAGAAAAAAGTATGTGTTTATGCATAATTGATCAAGAGTGAGCTCTTTAATAGTCGAGTTATTAAGTTCTAGGGGACTTTGTGCCTAGTGACCTAAGGCTTTTATAGTCTGGGATCCGCTAACCTAACGCTCACTACATTGGTATTATTGTATAAGTCTTTTGGGACCTCATTCATTGCACGATCAAATAAGCATCTTTTTTATCTGTTCAATAATAACATGAATCCTTGTATAGCTCTAGTAGAATGAAGGTGTTTTGAGTCATTATGCGTTTATTGTCTATTATGTTTATAAATTTGTGATTATTTTGATGATAGATAAGTTATGATTATTGATCTAGTATCGATAGTATTTTTGTTAAGCATTCCACACATCACACGTTTCTAGTTTGTGAGTTGGTTTGTGGGATTTATTCGAGCTCTATTATGAGTCATTGCATTCTTAGAGACATTGGCTTAATCATTTGGTTATGGTTATTCTTAGGGGATCGATTGCATTATCATTTAGTTGCATTTACGTAGTTGCATTCATGCATTAGGTTTGTTTTATAATTTTGAGTCTGTTTATGCTTGAGGACAAGCATCGATTCAAGTTTGGGGGTGTGATGAGTGAATTTTATATCAACTTGGAACACTTCATTACAGGCTTAAGTTGGTGTTTTGGACTCAAGTTATTGGTATTTTTGATGTATTTTTCTGTTATTGCATTTCAGGCATCAGTTAAATGAAGAAAGGTGTTTTTCAAAGAAGTATGCCGAAAAGAAATCAGAATTGGAAGCCTAGGCCATTCTTAAATTGTAAAGAATCTCGTTAGCTTCGCGTGGGCAGTTGAATCGGCTAATTCTGACGAGTAGAACTCAAGATACGGCCAAAAGAAGTGCCAGAAAATTTCCAGAAGGCCAGCGCGGCCGCGCCAGAACCAGCGCGCCCACGCTTCAGAAATCACTATTCCAGCACGGCCGCGACCGAAAACAGCACGCCCACACCCTGTTTCTGTACCAGAATCCTAATTTTAGTCGAAATTGAAGATTTTGAGAATCTTGGTCATCCTAGAGCCTATATATATATCAATAAAAAGACGTTTTTAACAACAAGGAGCGAGGGGATAGCAATAAGAAGACCTAGAGAGCACGAGACGGCTACAGAGAAGAATACTTTTGTTTTCTTTAGTATATTTGATACTTGGATGCTTGTTTTCGATTTGTCTTTGAACCCTAGTACTCTTATATTGTTTATTATCATGTTTTTATTGGAACCCATGGTGACGATGAGTTCGATTATGAACTAATCATTGTCGTGGGGTTCTAACGGATTTACTTATGGATTTCTATAATTAATTTGTTCCAATATCTTGGTGTGTGGTGATTTATTGATATCCTAGTATTGGTTGTGCTTATTTATCTTATGTGCGTAGCTAACATATAAGATGGCATGTTAATCTCTATTGAAGCGAAAATGAATATAGAGGTTTAGATCTTGCCATGCTAGCATAGGTTCATGTATAATTGTATGCCTGATTCGTAGATAATTTTAACCATCTTACTTGCCCTATGTAATCACGATAGATAACTTGTTCATTAAAACTTTATGTTGTTAAATTCTATAGACATATAGGGTCTCAACATAATTGGTGTCTATTCAGCTTCTATCTCTTTTGTGGATGTCTGGTAGTAGGGTATTCGTACAACAAAAGTTGGCATTTACTAGTTCTGTGTTATCTGATTAGTTGTCATCACCATTACATGGTAAGGTTAAGAAAAATGACTTTGAATGAAGTACTTAATGAAGTTAGAATCCCATATTTGTCTCATATAGTTAATTCAATCCCTTTTATTCTTAGTTAATTACATATTAGTTTAATCTTAGTTATAAACATCTCAACTTGTTATTGTCTTAGCATTGAGCAATAGCTATACCATTGTTGCATACGTGCATAATCTTAAGTTAACCAAAAAGAGTCTCCATGGGAACGAATCTGATTTATATCTTATACTAGTTGCGAACGCGTATACTTGCGTGTAATTTTAGCATGTGTTTTCGCCCTAACAAATGAAGAGAAAGAAGAATACAACCCTTTGACTAAAATAGTAGTGGATTTGATATATGATTTCATATCAGTATTTGAACCTAATTGAACAACATGATTAGCTAAAGTTTGAGCAGATTCTATAGATTTCTTTTTACTTGGTAATCTCCAAGAATGATTCCATTCATAAGCCCTATGAGGTTGTAGAATAGCAGCATGACCAGATGATGAACAAAAAGTAGAGAATTTAGATTCTTTAATACCAGCTTTCAAAACAGCATCATCAAGATTATCATCATCAGAGTCATCAGAATCATCTTGATCACCAGAATATCTCTTTAGAATATCATTATCAACATCAGAATCAAAAACTACCTTTGAGCTTTAAATCAAGATGAGACTCTTTTGGAAATACAAGGAAAGCTAAATCTCTCAGAATCTGATGAACTGGAATTCCACAGGCAGCTCCAAAATCAGATTGAGGAAAACAACAGAAAGCTTGGAAAGAGATCCAGACCTTCAAGAAACTAGACAAATCTGCTCAGGCTAGAGGAGCATCTTGAAAAATGACCGTGAGCAAAACTTTATACACTTTTGTTATTTAAAGCACTTTTCAGTAATATATACTTTCTCTTAAAGTCATATTCTTAGGGTGTTTTGTTATCATCAAGTATCTCTTAATTTATGGCTACAATTCCAGTAGACATAAATTGGGGAAGATTGTTGTATATATGTTGTGTACTTGATGATTTCATGAACAAAACACCTTAGTAGATTTTACTTAGTGAAATAATATAGCACTCGACGGATAAGATTTATAGTCCCAATGGATGACTCATTATAGTCCCGAAGGATGATGACTTATTATCCATCGAGTGAGTAGCTTATGTAATAATAAGTCTGTAGCACATTTCTGCATTCACCATTGTATAGATTCTGTAAGTAGTATTCAAGTCATGTTGACTTTAACTAGATATACAGAATAGGTTGATTAATTGTACATAGATGATGTCTTGTAATTCTGCATAAATGAAATGAAGTTAAGTGCCAGTTTGCTACCCGATGGATAACCTACAATAAAGTCGACGGATGATCAAATAGACAACTCGACGGATGATCAATAACTCGACGGATGATCATGAACCCGACGGATAAAGAATTCAAATATTTGTTGACAGTGACAACACAGTCACATGCGTCGAGTGAATGCAAATGGAATGTGGTAGCCTATTCAATTGGGTTTTCGAGAACAAAGAAGCATTACCATTTCCATGCTATTATGAAGATATTCAAAGATGCTGGAATAGAGTAATGGAGTAGCATTGTAATAGACTAGATAGTTTTTGTTTTATTATCTTGTCTTATTACTTTGTAATCTTGGTGATTTAGAAACCAAGTAGCAGCAACTAAGACACTATCGATCTAAGCAAGAAAGCAGAGAAACATTTGTAAGCAGGATTCTCAGCATTTCTCTGCAGTCTTAGAAGTTTAATTGTTGTAAGCAGCTGTGAGCATTTTCGCACACAGAGTTCTCTCGATATATAATATATATCTCTGGTGGAATCATTCAAATCCACCAGAAAGTTTTTAAAGACTCTTGTTTTTAATTACTTGTGTTTTGATTCACTTAAGTTTTTATTCCGCATTGTGCTAATCAATACACTTATATTTATATTTGAGTTAGAACATTTTATTTCAAGAAAAAATTTCAAGAATTCCATTCAACCCCCCTTCTGTAATTCTTGTCATATTGTTAAGGGACTAACAATTACCATCAGCAAGAGTTTAAAGATCAAAACAATATAGCAAGATGAACAAGAAGGATGTTGGAGTCAAGATCCCTTTTCTGGATAAAGATAATTACCATCATTGGAAGGTAAAGATGCATCTTCATTTACTTTCTCAAGATGAGGCCTATGTTGACTAATAGAAAGAGGCCCTCGTGTTCGAATGAGAGCAGCAATAGGAAACGAGCCATCAGTCCCCAAGCCAAGGCATGAATGGTCTGATCCTGACATTGAACAAGTCAGGAAGGATAAAAAGGCCATGAACATCCTATTTAATGGAGTTGATGGAGATATGTTTGACAACATTATCAACTGCAAAACTGCCAAAGATGTTTGGGATACAATACAGATAATCTGTGATGGCACTGAGCAAGTTAGAGAAAATAAGATGCAGCTCTTGATTCAGCAATATGAGCATTTTCACAATGAAGAAAGTGCGTCTCTTACTGACATTTTTAGTAGGTTTCAAAAACTACTAAATGCTCTAAAGTTGCATGGAAGGGTCTATCAGACAAAAGACTCCAATCTGAAATTCCTTAGATCTCTTTCAAAGGAATGGAAACCAATGACAGTCTCATTAAGAAACTCACAAGATTATAAGGAGTTTACTTTGGAGAGACTGTATGACATCCTGAAAACCTATGAGCTTGAAATAGAGCAGGATGAAAGGATGGAGAGAGGAAAGAAGAAAGGAGGATCCATTGCACTAGTTGCTGAGTTGGAAAAGGAGAAGGAAGTGAAGATGGAAGCTGTTGAATCAACTTCAAGGGTCTATGAAAATAAGGGAAAGGGGCTTGCAGTAGAAAGTGAAGATTCTTTGAGCCAAGATGACATGGAAGACATTGATGAACCTAGCATTTCTTTCCAGGAGATTTGCCAAGCTCAAGTTCAAGAAGAACTTTGGAGCAGCCAAGCCAAATAGAAACATGGTGGATAAATCAAAATTCAAATGTTTCAAATATGGCTTGGCAGGGCATTTTGCCAGTGAGTGTAGGAGTCAGATTCCAGTAAGAAAAAGTTTGAGCCAGTGGATTATAAGCAAAAATACTTTGAGCTGCTCAAACAAGAGGAAAGGGCTTTCATAACACAAGAAAATGATTGGGCAGCAGATGGTCTGGATGAAGATGAAGATGCCAGCTATGCCAATCTAGCCCTAATGGCCAAGTCCGATGAGACAGAAACAAGTTCTTCAAGTAATCAGGTAATTACTACAAACCTTGCACATTTATCTAAAGCTGAGTGTAATGATGCCATAAATGACATGTCTACAGAGCTATATCATTTGCGTGTTACACTTAAGTCTCTTACTAAAGAAAATGCTAAAATCAAAGAAAACAATTTGTTTTTGAGTGAGAGAAATAATGTGCTTGAGTCTCAGTTTATTGATTTTGAAAAATTAAGAATTTAGTGTAAAATTGCCAAGGAGGAATTAATCGAGTCCTTGAAGAAAGAGAAAATTTTAAAGAAGCAGCTCGAGCGTGAACAAGAGGTGATTAAAGCATGGAAAACATCCAGAGATGTCCATGCTCATATCACCAAAGTTCAAGGAATTGAGTCTTTCTGTGATGCAACCTGGAAAAAGAACAAAGAGAAACTAGAACCAAATTTGGTAGATGGAGTGCTTACTGATGTAGACTCGACGGATGATGAGGATCATTCGTCGGATAACAAAAAGGGTTATCCGTCGAATGATGAAAATCCTCATCCGTCGGCTGTGAGCAAGCCAATCAGTAAAGCCACACTTCTTAAGCTGAATGAGAAGTATGGGTCTGTTTCCAAGAACTTTGTTTCAGGAGAATCGAGTCAAGTTAAGAAAGGAAAAAGGCTAATGTTGGTCACATGACTGTCAAACAGTTAAGTGACAGACTTGAAAAGATTGAGGTAAAAACAGAGACCAAAAAGAAAAACAATAGAAATGGTTAAGTAGGGATTAACAAACACAATAACTACACACCTGATAAATATGCTCCTAGAAAAATCTGTGTCAAGTATGGTAGTGTAAATCATTTGTCTGTTAATTGCAAATCTGCCATGCCTACTTCCATGTCTGTGCCACCTCAATTTCCTAACATGAATGCCATGCCTCCCATGCCTATGAATGCTATGTCTGCACAGAATATGAATGCTCAGTTTGCTAACATGCCATTTGCACCTAATCCTTATTATGCTGCATTTAGTATGTCACAAATGCCATTTAGCATGCCATACTGGAATAACATGTTTACTAATAGCATGCCATTCCCTGTTAATAATAATATGCAAGATAATTCTGTTGTAATGAATGGTTTCAAAGGCCAAACTCAAATGACCAAGGATGAATCTGATATCCCTAAGTCAAATGAAATAAAGCCTAAGAAACAGAAAAAGAAAGCTAACAAGGCAGGACCCAAGGAAACTTAGGTACCAAAATCAACTTGATTTGATTTTGATGTGTGCAGGGAAACAGAAAGAATCTTTGGTACTTGGATATTGGTTGTTCAAGACATATGACTGGTGATTCTACCCTGCTCACGGAGTTTAAGGAGAGAGTTGGCCCAAGTATTACTTTTGGAGATGACAGCAAGGGTTATACTGTGGGATATGGCTTGATTTCAAAGGACAATGTCATCATTAAGGAGGTTGCCTTAGTGGATGGTCTCAAACACAACTTGTTGAGTATCAGCCAACTTTGTGATAAAGGCAACTCAGTAACCTTCAATTCAGAGGCCTGTGTTGTGACTAATAAAAGAAGCAACAAAGTGGTTCTCACTGGTGTGAGAAAAGGAAATGTGTACCTAGCTGATTTCAACTCATCTAATGCAGAATCTGTAACTTGTCTTCTCAGTAAAGCAAGTCAGGATGAAAGTTGGCTATGGCACAAGAAGCTATCCCATTTAAACTTCAAGACCATGAATGAGCTAGTAAAGAAAGAACTGGTTAGAGGCATTCCTCTAGTGGAGTTTTCTAAGGATGGACTGTGTGATGCCTGCCAAAAAGGGAAGAAGATTAAAGCATCATTCAGGAAGAAACTTGATTCAACAATTGAAGAGCCTTTGCAACTGCTTCACATGGATTTGTTTGGACCAGTCAATGTGCTGTCCATCTCAAGGAAAAGATTTTGCCTAGTAATTGTAGATGATTTCTCAAAGTTCTCTTGGACATATTTCCTAAAGTCTAAAGAGGAGGCTAGTGAAATCATCATCAATCACATAAGGCAAGTCAATAATCATCCTGATTTCAAGGTTAGAAGAATCAGGAGTGACAATGGAACTGAGTTCAAGAATTCTGTCATGAGAGCATTTTGTGAGGAAAATGGGATTTTGCATGAGTTTTCAGCAGCAAGGACTCGACAACAGAATGGAGCAGTGGAAAGGAAGAACAAATCACTTATTGAAGCTGCAAGAACAATGCTTGAAAAATCTAAACTGCCAACATATTTCTGGGCTGAAGCTGTAAATACTGCATGCTACACTCAAAATATTTCTCTGGTTAATTAAGCTAGATGCATGACTCCCTATCAATTGTTCAAGAACAAGAAGCCTACTCTAAATTTTCTTCATGTCTTTGGCTGCAAGTGCTATATTCTGAGAAATCAAACTGATTAAAATGGGAAGTTTGATGCTAAAGAAGATGAAGGAATTTTTGATGGGTATGCTGTTGGTAAAGCATATAGAGTCTACAATCTAAGAACCAACATTGTTGTGGAATCAATACATGTTGTGTTTGATGATAAAAAGATTGAAGGACTGAAAGATGGAGATTACCATGAGAGCCTCAAATTCGACAATGTTGAGATGGTTAGTGATGACAGTGATGATGAAAGTGATCAAGAAACAGTGTCTAAGGATAATGCAGATAAATCTACTACCAATGAAGCACAAAACTCAACATCTGTCGAGTTGCATAATGCTTCATTCGTCGGAAGGCAATCTGCGTTATCATTCGGGAGACAACCAGCTTCATCTGTCGGTACTCAAAATTTACCATCCGCCGGGTTATCAAAAGGAGCAGGAAGTCAAGATAGATCACCTATAGAAAGTTCCCCTTTCTCAAATCAAAGATCCACAAACTCAGGGGGAGTTTCTAACAATCAAAACTCAATCACACATCAAGACAATAATGAGGTTTCTTCATCTAGAGTTAATCTACCTCAACAAAGGAAATGGACAAAAGATCACCCCTTTGAGCTTATCAATGGTGATATTTCTTCTAGAGTTCAAACAAGAAGAGCAACTCAGGAAGAATGTCTATACAACAGCTTTCTTTCCAAGGAAGAACCAAAGAAGGTAGAAGAAGCTTTGTTGGATCCTGATTGGATTTTAGCTATGCAGGAGGAGCTAAACCAATTTGAAAGGAATAATGTATGGAAGCTGGTGCCCAAGCCTAAAGGAAAGAATCCAATAGATACCAAATGGGTATTCAGAAACAAGATGGATGAAAATGGCATAGTAGTTAGGAACAAAGCTAGATTGGTTGCTAAGGGCTATTGTCAGCAAGAAGGAATAGATTTTGATGAAACATTTGCTCCTGTTGCAAGACTTGAAGCCATCAGAATCTTCTTAGCCTATGAAGCCCATGCCAATTTCAAGGTCTATCAAATGGATGTCAAAAGTGCCTTTCTGAATGGAGATTTGGAGGAAGAAGTCTATGTCAGTCAACCTCCTGGCTTTGAAGATCCAAATTTTCCAGAACATGTCTATTATCTTTGAAAGCACTTTATGGACTAAAGCAAGCACCTAGAGCCTGGTATGACACTTTATCAAAGTTCCTTTTGGAAAATTACTTCACAAGAGGTACTGTAGATAAAACTTTATTTTTCAGAAATGTTAATGGCTCTAGTATACTTGTTCAAATTTATGTAGATGATATTATTTTTGGCTCTACAGATGAGAAACTTTGCAAAAAGTTTGCCAAATTGATGCAAAGTAAGTATGAAATGAGTATGATGGGAGAACTAACTTACTTTCTTGGCTTACAAGTTAAGCAAGTTAGTGATGGAATATTCATTAGTCAAACTAAATATATTTTTGATCTTTTAAAGAAGTTTGATCTAATGGATTGCACATCTGCAAAAACTCCCATGGCCACTGCAACTAAGCTTGAATTAAACACTACTGAAAAGTCTGTGGATATTTCAAGTTATAGAGGCATGGTTGGCTCACTTCTATACTTAACAGCTATTAGGCCAGATATAATGTTTGTTACATGTTTATGTGCTAGATTTCAGGCTGATCCTAGAGAATCTCACTTAATAGCTATTAAGAGAATTTTCAGATATCTCAAGGGAACACCAAATCTTGGCATTTGGTACCCTAGAGATTCTGGTTTTGATCTAACTGGTTATTCAGATGCAGATTATGCAGGTTGTAGAATTGATAGAAAAAGTACAAAAGGAACCTGTCAATTTCTAGGAAACAAGCTTGTGTCCTGGTTCAGTAAAAAGCAAAATTCAGTTTCTACTTCTACAGCTGAAGCTGAATATATTGTTGCTGGTAGTTGCTGTGCACATATATTATGGATGAAAAATCAATTGCTAGACTATAGTTTGCAAGTTGTAAGGATTCCTATTTTCTGTGATAACACAAGTGTAATTGCCATCACTGAAAATCCAGTACAACATTCAAAGACAAAGCACATAGATATCAAGTACCATTTTATAAGGGAACATGTAATGAATGGTACTGTGGAACTACATTTTGTTCCAAGTGAGAAGTAGCTTGCAGATATCTTTACCAAGCCACTGGATGAATCCACCTTTTCAAGGTTGGTAAGTGAGTTACGTATGCTTAATTACTCTTAAATCTATCTGAGTTAATTTGCAAGTTGAAATGCAGCCAGAAACTTAATTGATTTTTTTTAGTCTTGGATGAAATTTTGGCTAAGTCAAAATTTACATCTCGACGGATGATCTTTATCCATCGAGTTTGATCATCCGTCGATATCTCATTTGCTAACAATAATCAATTATGTTTCTGGAATATTTTATATCTCGACGGATAACAGTTTATCTTCATCCGTCGAATTGTCTTAATCTCAGCCGTTAATTCCTTGTACATTATCCATCGAGTATACTTACAGTTTGTAAGCATAACACGACGGATGATGGATGGAATTTTTACAATTTATTTGTAAACGGCTATTTTAGGCAATCTTTATTGGTTACTTTATTTTACTTTATTATTTTTATCAATTATTTTTGAGATAGTATAAAAGCTTATTTCATTGCAATTGCTTTTCTTTTATTATTCTCAATTCAACTGCTCTAATTTCATTCTCTCTCAAAGCACTTACTCTCTTTCTCTTCAAGCTCTTATTCTCTAACAATGGCACCTGTTGTAAAGATTATGTCTTAAACTGTGTTCATTTATGAGAAGAACAATTTCACCGCACTAGTGAACAAGGGTATTCAGCAATTTGGAGACTATCACAAGATGATGGACTTTGTGAAGAGTTGCAAGCTCAATTATGCCATGCTGGAATCACCCACAATCTTCTGTGAAGTTGTTGAAGAGATGTGGACCACTGCTACCTACAACTCTATAGATAAGACCATCACTCTAACCATTAAAGGTAAAGAATTCTGTTTCAATAGTGATGTGATAAAAGCATGTTTCAAAATTCCTGATAACAATATGACTTCACCACACACTGACACTGATATAATCAATATGCTTAATTCCATGCACTATGCACTTCCTACTTCTAAACTGAGTGATATTAGGAGAATGGGTCTTAGGAAACAGTGGAGTTTCTTGTGTGATGTAGTTACAAAGGTTTTCTAAGGAAAGATCAGTAATTTTGATTCAGTGAATATTTCCATGCTTAACATGATCTACATGCTAGTTACAGATAAATTCTACAATTTCAGTGACCTTGTCTTGTTTGAGTTAGGTTTTAAATTAGGAGAGTTAAATAAAAGAGGTAAGAATGTGTATTATGCTAGATTTCTTATGTTATTAGCTAACCACCTCTGTGAAGAGATTGTGCTTGAGAACCCTAACAACAAACTAGATTGTTGGGTTCAAGAGAGAAGGCTCATTGCAGATTTGAACAGGGTCAATCATCACAAGGATGTGCCAATGTTCTATTTTACTGTAATGCAAGCACCTCAGGTAAGTGAGGTAAGTTCACCTATCCCTACAACTATTCCAACCTTCACAATTTCTTTGAGTTCAAGTGTGGCTATGGCAACTGTGTCAATGACCAAACAGTTGCCTACCAAAGCTGCCAAACCTACAATTATTTCAAAATCCAAATCAAAGAAAGCCCCCTCTGGTATCTCCCAAAAGATGCCAGTTGAAAAATCCACTAAAGCCAAATAGGGGAGTGTGAAGGAGGGTAAGTTAGGTGAGGGAAGGGGTAAACATAAAAGAAACCCCAAGAATAAGGTTGGAGAGTTGAGTGAATCCCAGCCTAGCCACACTGTAGTTTCCCAACAAACTGCAGTGCTTAAAAAGGACAAAAGCTCATTTCTAGCCGCATCCTCCAAAAAGGATGTAGCTATTGAACAAAGCTCTCTACCAAGAGCACAGGCCAAGAGGGTTAGGGACAAAAGCTCACGCCAAACTTATACCAGAAAGAAGAAATCAAAAACCTTTGGGGATGCACAGGGTACACACACTGTGCAAACTGGTGCTAAAGACACAGTCACTGCACCTTCACAAATTCAGTTTGATGTGGCTCCAATAAATATGGAGTCACAGCCAAAATCTCTAGTTATAGAAGCACCTCTAACACCAAACTCACCAACAAATTCTTTGGATGTGGATATGATAAACACATCAATTCCTGATTCCCCTTCTTTAACTCTGTTGGGGAAGCCAAAATCTAGTGCAAGTGAGCATCATCTTTTAGATGATTTGCTGGCTCACTTGCCAATTCTTTCAGGAACTGTTGTGTCATCTGTGCCTAAAATATATTCAATCAGCACAGAGTCAACAATAGTTTCTATTCCCATCTCATTCATTTCTACTCTCTCGACGGATATTGCTCATCCGTCGAGTAGTGATTGTATCTCGACGGATAAGCCTAACAGTAGTTATCCATCGGATAGAAAAACCACTCACTCGATGGATATCACTCATCCGTCGAGTATCTCTGCACATCTTCAAACTTCAATTATTTCAAGTGCAGAAGATTTAGTGGTCGTACAGTCACTCTTAGGATTGAGAGAGAAGAGTTTTTTGAGTGAGAGTCTGGGTTGCTCCTAGGAAAAAGAAGAGGAAATGAGTGAACATCTGCAATCCATTTCTTCAGGATTGGCAAAAGAGAGTGAGAGAAGTCCCACCTTAGTAGGTGAAGGTGAGGGTGTGAGGGTGGGGAGCCAGGGTGAGACCCTGATGCAACAAAAGAGAGAAAATGAGAGAAATACAGGTACTAGAGCAATAAGGATGGATGTCATTGCTAGTGAGTCAATGAATGTCCAGGATACAGACAGGGTAGGACTATCTCAGCATCCTAAAGCTGTTATAGATTCCACTTCCCTTGATGCTGAGGCATTTACTCACCCTGTTCCAGCTTATCAACTTCTAGCTGAACAGGGCAATGACAATGCAAAAAGGATGCTGAATTTGGTGCATACCATACAGTCTATAATGAGAGCTAAGGATGCCATCACAGCTTTGCCTTCTACATCTGGTGATGTGTACTATGAGACTGGTGGTTCAACTGATTTCTTTGGAGATGGGAGTGGGGATAGTGAAGATGAAGCAATGGACATAGGGGAGAAGTAGGCTCAAGGTCAGGTATGCCATCATGGGCATTCTCAAAGCACTGTGATGAGCATTACTTTAAGACAACCCTGATCCAATTAATCAATCAGACAAATACTGCTCTTCAAACCACTACCAATGCCAGCACCAAGAAGCTCCTTCAGGCACATCTAGCCTCCCTGCAACTTCAACAAATCCAAGGCTTCCAGCATGCTAGAGATGTGAATACTATGAAGAATGATATTGAGGAGATAAAAAAAGCTATTTCAGACAGGATAAATTCTAAACTTCCAGAAGCTACAATGCTTGACATCAAGAGGCAATTAAGGAAAATATATGATCTGTCAACCAAGATATATGCCTTGGATACAAGAATGTCAGCCATGGAAGCATCTTTAACTGCCATTCATCTCCATCAAGCCCAACAGACTGATCTACTTCAAAAACTGGTGGCTGCTCAAACCCCCTCCTCTACTCAAATTGATGATAACAAAAAGGGGGAGAAAGGATCAAGTGAGGGGGAAAGGCTTCAAATTCAAATTAGTAAAGTAATTGTACCTTCAATTACTATCTCAAAGCCATCAGTTACAGATAGTATAGATTTGATCAATGCAGCAGCAGCCAACTTAAGAGCAGCTGATAAGCAAAAGTTGAGTTTAGTCAACTGGGAGAAGATTGATGAGGAAATACAGAAGAAGTTTGAAATTGTCAAGGAGCCAGTTAAGTCAGCCATCCATCACTCTCAAGTCAAGCAAATTAGTGTGAATGAGATGAGCATGAATTATCTGGAAAGAGGACAGCCTTCCCGCATCAAATTTCCAAAGGCTGAAATAATTCTGAAACCACGGGTAAACTACTCAAAATCATCATTGAAGAACCCTTTGGCCACTGTGTATGAGACACCTAATCCTGATGAGAAGAAGCTTCTGTCAAGGTCAATTGCTTTATACAAAGATCCAGCTGATTTAGCTTCCAAAAGGAGAATTGCCAAGATTTTCAAAAATGAGAAAGAAATTTGTGTGGTGGCTGGACATCCTCAATTTGCTCAAGCAAAGAGAGAAGAAAAGGCTAGATTGAAGCAGGAAAAGAAGCAAGCTACTCTGGATGCTAAAAAGACTAAACAAAAGAAAGAGCAGATTGCTATCTTGGCCAAGCTACAAGCTGTAAATTCATCACAACAAATTCCTTCTCAACCATCTGAAGCTATTGAATCAAAGAAGCAAGTTGAACAACAGAAGAGATCTCCAAGAAAGAAGGAATTGGCTAAAAGAACTAAAAGGAAACTGGATATTGTTGACAAGGAATTGGAAGATCAATTTCCTAAGGAATCCATACCATCTACAACTCAAGCATCAAAACCCTACAGGAATATTCATGGTGAACCTATTATCCCCAAGGACGAGCCAATAGAATGGGAGAACATACCAATTCCTGACTTCAATCTACCAATCCTTAGCAAGCCAAAAAGAACAAAGTCAAGAGCAGTCAAGAAAGTGAAGCTGTCACCTCTCAAATCCAAATCTCAAGTCAAAGCTCAATCTAAAGTCAGTAAGGGAGACTATCTGTACTTGTGTGACATCAAAGAATTTTCTGATCTAAACCTCTATCTGGATGAACTAGATGAAGTGAGAGGAATTAATGCATATAGAAACCTACCTGAAAGGTTAGTGTTCAAGTACAAAGGAGGAAAGGAGATTCAGTGGCCTCTTCACAGGATCCTTCAAGAAAGCCAAGCTGTACTGATTAAAGTTTATTCATCCTTCAAGAAGAACTTTGGGTTCAACATTACTGCAAGAAGATTGGTATTGAAGAAGATTGAAGAACTAAGGAGTGTTAGAGCTAAAGATGCACTCCCAAAGACACTAATCATCCTTTACACAGGGAGAAGAATGCATCTAAGGCCCTACTGGTTGATGAAGTTCATAGATGATAAAGGTGTGAGAAGATTCTTCAGATTAGAAGACCAATTGAGCATCTCTAGCAATGAGACTCTTTTGGAAATACAAGGAAAGCTAAATCTCTAAGAATTTGATGAACTGGAATTCCACAGGCAGCTCCAAAATCAGATTAAGGAAAACAACAGAAAGCTTGAAAAGAGATCCAGACCTTCAAGAAACTAGACAAATCTGCTCAGGCTAGAGGAGCATCTTGAAAAATGACTGTGAGCAAAACTTTGTACACTTTTGTTATTTGAAGCACTTTTCAGTAATATCTACTTTCTCTTAAAGTCATATTCTTAGGGTGTTTTGTTATCATCAAGTATCTCTTAATTTATGGCTACAATTCCAGTAGACATAAATTGGGGAAGATTGTTGTATATATGTTGTGTACTTGATGATTTCATGAACAAAACACCTTAGTAGATTTTACTTAGTGAAATAATATAGCACTCGACGGATAAGATTTATAGTCCCGACGGATGACTCATTATAGTCCCGACGGATGATGACTTATTATCCATCGAGTGAGTAGCTTATGTAACAATAAGTCTATAGCACATTTCTGCATTCACCATTGTATAGATTCTGTAAGTAATATTCAAGTCATGTTGACTTTAACTAGATATGCAGAATAGGTTGATTAATTGTACATAGATGATGTCTTGTAATTCTGCATAAATGAAATGAAGTCAAGTGCCAGTTTGCTACCCGATGGATAACCTACAATGAAGTCGACGGATGATCAAATAGACAACCCGACGGATGATCAATAACTCGACGGATGATCATGAACCCGACGGATAAATAATTCAAATATCTGTTGACAGTGACAACACAGTCACATGCGTCGAGTGGATGCAAATGGAATGTGATAGCCTATTTAACTGGGTTTTCGAGAACAAAGATGCATTGCCATTTCCATGCTATTATGAAGATATTCAAAGATGCTGGAATAGAGTAATAAAATAGCATTGTAATAGACTAGATAGTTTTTGTTTTATTATCTTGTCTTATTACTTTGTAATCTTGGTGATATATAAACCAAGTAGCAACAACTAAGACACTATCGATCTAAGCAAGAAAGCAGAGAAACATTTGTAAGCAGGATTCTCAACATTTCTCTGCAGTCTTAGAAGTTCAATTGTTGTAAGCAGCTGTGAGCATTTTCCCACACAGGGTTCTCTCGATATATAATATATTTCTCTGGTGGAATCATTCAAATCCACCAGAAAGTTTTTAAAGACTCTTGTTTTTAATTATTTGTGTTTTGATTCACTTAAGTTTTTATTCCGCATTGTGCTAATCAATACACTTGTATTTATATTTGAGTTAGAATATTTTATTTCAAGAAAAAGTTTCAAGAATTCCATTCAACCCCCCTTCTGTAATTCTTGTCATATTCTTAAGGGACTAACAGTGGTTGTACCAAGATTGCTTCAACCCTGTCTTCAGAAGTGATCAGTACAGCTGTAGAATCAGGAACAGCTTTATCAGGAATTGTCCTTTTGTCAAAATTATGCTGCTTGTCATGAATTGATCCCTTAGTAGAATTTGATACTAAGTCTGCAACATAACTTTGAACTGTTGGTTCTTGTGTGACTTGAGGTGTAGAAGCTTCTTCAACCCTCTGAACTGAAGGTTCTTGTGTTCTTCCCTCAAAGATAGGATCATGAATAACAACATCCAATTCATCAATGTGCTTTTGATGAGCTTCCATGTCTTGTACTGTCTTCATAATGTCATCAACTACAGAAATTCGACTTCCTTGAGCAATGCCGGGAATAGTCATATTTGAGAATATGCTTGCACCTACACTTTGAATAGGTGGTTCTTGTGTAGCTGGGGCTTTAATAGGTGCATCTTCACTATGAAAAGATGGTTCTTTTGTACTGTACCCCTTTTATGGTGATTGAAGTTTGATCTTCTTCTATTGAGAAATAAATAAAGTCTTTGCTTTCCTCTTGATAGACTTCTACAGATCAACTTCCTTAGAAATTTTAACTGACTTGGCTGTGTGACATATATAAATTTTTTGATCAGAAATTGTCACAATCTTGTCAGAAATTGCTAGAGACCTGTTAGGATTTGACAAAAATTTGTCAGGATTTGTAGATTCCTGATCCAGAGAAATATCAGCTAATACTTTAAGACCATCTGGTTTCTTGTGAACCTTTTCTGCTAACTTCATTAATCATCTTTTCTTAGGTTTAGCACCTACAAACAAATTATGGTCTTCTCCTGTACTAGCACCAGTAACCACCACCGGTCTAGCAAGCTTCTTCAACATAATTGGACCATCACTATCACTTGGCGTGTGTGATGATTCATCAACCAGTATATTTCCATCTCGAACTTTCCTTTTCTTGCTTTCTGCAAGCTTCTTCATGTGTGTTACTGATGAAACACTTTTCTTCCTTACTCCACCTTTTTATTCCAAAGATATAGGTGAGAGTGAAACAACCTTTAGACTTGATTATCTATGAGACAAATCAAACTTAGCTAATGTCTTTGATTTTGCAACTAATTCCTTTTGAGAAGAATCTGAGGTGATATAGTGTTTTGATTTAAGTGAAGAAAAATGAACACTTTGGTCAGGAACAGGGTTGGATGTGCCCTGTCCCACAGTGTCGGGATTTGGAAATTTATATTTTCAGGCATTTTGTTAGACAAAAACACCCACAATTCTCGTGGTAAAACAGTTCCTCTCTTGAAAGTATCTTTCCTTTTTGCTAAATCAGTCAGAGATTTAAAATTGATTTGAAAGATCATCAGTAATTCATCATTTTCAAAACTTTCATCAATGATCATCTGTTGTTTTCTTGAATTTTAAATATGTTAACTGTTTTTATCAAGATATAAAATACTCAAGTCAGTTTTATACATGCATTATCAAGATAATGAACAGTTATAAGTTATGAGCTAGAGAGTAAACAAGAAGAAAACTTTCACTAATAATATTAAAATTAATTACAAGACAGACCATAAAAGATATTTGATCCTAATTCCTAAGAACTAGAATTACTCTTCCTTAGTCTTCTTATTGTCCTCCTTGTTCTTCATCTCTCGCCTTCAGTATATGTGAGAGATGTATGATGCAAGAGAAATAATATTATCTTGAAATGCCAAGAGTTTGAGTCGACATTCCTCTGCCTCTTTAGCTCGTCGAACATCTTCAAAGCGAACCTCCAGATTAAAATGATACAACTCAAGATGTTCATCCTAGAACAATTGATCAAAGATCATATGTGGAATTTTAGTAGGATGAAAATGTTGACCATTAATTAGGACTCTCATTCTGAAAGGGTCAAAGTAAAGTCTTACTTCTACATGAGTAAGAGCAGGCAAGTATATGCCATATTTTTGAGCGAAAAAGTGAGCCATTGAGAGAATATTTTTGAAGATTTTAGAGTTGGATCTTTGATGTTTTGAGAGAGAGACAATTGAGTAGTGATTGAGGTTTATATGAAGTAGGAGACGTGATTTTATAACCAAAACCTATTGGGAATCTAAAGAGACACTTTGATTAACCGTATAATAATGAATACTGCATGCATAATATTACGCGTATCTAGGAAAATAACATATAGTTTATTTACATGCACCTATTCCAAATATAAAACGAATAATGATGACAAGTTTAACATGATTATTCAAAATAGAATAAAAAAAATTTGTAGCACTTAAAAAACATGAAAGAAATAATGTTACCGTCCTTTTCAAGAAAAGTCATGTCTTGTCCATCACTTGCTGAGATAAAATTTATAATCCAAAATCAAAAATTTAATTATGATTTCTCCCCCTCAGCATTTGCTTTGTTGAATTTATTAGCAAAATCAACAAATCTTTTCTCCACTGACCGTTCTGTCAAAAATCGGTAAATCATTAGCAATAAAAATTACATAATTAGTTTCATGCCAAACTCCCCCTGTAATCATGTTGTCAGTTCCTGATAGTTTTATGTTTCTCCCCCTCAAAATGTGCATTATCATCGGGATTTGCCTTCTTTCCTGATTTGAGACTTTTATTTACAAGTAGACCTTTTTACCAAATATTTCTTTACCATTGCATTGAGATTATTGAAGTTGAGGTGATAAAGCTTCTTGTTCCAATTCTAACTTTCATCTACTGATGCCTAGATTACCAGACATGTTTCTGGACCATCAGTATTTGCATAAAGTTTGGCTTCGTAAATGTTTCCATGTCTGTAAGCTTTGAAAACAGTTTTCCTTGTGATCTTATGAATTAATTCATAGTGTGTATCATAGAACACGACATAGAAACCTCTGTTAGTGATTTGACCAATGCTCAACAAATTATACTTCAGTCCATCTACCAGAGCTATATTTGAGATGATGACATTTCCAATGATAATATTGCCATATCCCGATGTTTTTCCTACATTTGCATCCCCATAGGAAACCATTGGGCCAACCTTCTCCTCATATTCTGACAACAGGGATTTATTTCCAGTCATATATGCTGAAAAACCATTGTCCAAGACAAGCACATTCTTCTTGTTTCCCTATAATCAGAAATATGAAAGTCAGTCAGAATTTTTAAGAACACACACTTGTTGGGTTATTTTTGACATCTTATGCATTTTTACATTAGCAGACCTTTTGTCAGTATTTGGTCCATCAGGATTTGTCTTGACATTTTTAACTCTATAAGATGTATGCACATTCAGTTTAACAGCTCTAATTAAAACAACAATTTTATTGGATTTTGGAAAAGGATCATAATTGTTGTGATACACACTATGATAATCCTTACAAGTGTAAATAGAATGCCAACTGCTACCACAATAAGAACAAGGATTTTGTGGTTTGTATAATACTGATCTACCACTAATGTCAGATTCAGGAATTTTAGAGACTTTCTTTATTGGCTTCCTGTAATCAACCGCAATATGATTAGTATTACCACAGTTAAAGCAAGCTTTCCTAGGTGCATTAGGAATGTACTTATTGTTGTTTACCTTGTTTATTCCTTGTTTTCCATTTCTACCTCTCTTAGACCTAGGTTTGGGAGCCTTAGACATTATTTCACATATCTCATTGTCTAACTAACTCTTAGAGAGAAGTCCTATGTTTTTTACCTTTCTTGTCTTGCATTTTAGGATCTTCTTTTGTTTTAATAGGGACTCTAGATTCACCTCTTCTTCAGCATTGTTCTTAGAGCTAGAACCAAACTCATAGACTGGCTCAACACCTCTTTCATCAGTTCCAACAAACTTAACTGAAGTAGTGTTATTAATGGATTTATTGATATTTCTATAAATAAACTTGTTATAACCTAGACATTCTTTCTAGTTCTTATCACTGATGAAATCATGAACTTTCTTTCCTCAGGTCATCCAAGTCTTAAACACTTCTCTTTCCTGTTCTAGAACTTTCTCAAGTCTAGCATACCTTATGTTTATCTGAGTTTCATTATGTTGTGCTTTCTTACATGCTTTTTCATGTTCATTCATGCTAACTAACTCAGCTTCTAAGAACTCATTTCTTTCTTTAAGCCTCTTATTATCAACAATCAAACTATCACATTCAATAGTCTTACATTTAAAAGTAACATGAAAAGATTACAAGAAAGTTTTCAGTTCAGACACATTATCAATATCAACAGGAAATATAACTAAAGGTACCTTATCAGTTCCTGAGGCATTCTCTCCATGAGCTACCATGAGTGCATAGCATTCATCATCATTGTCAGTTTCTAATGAATCCATCCAGTCTCTGTTGGAGTTTGTTATGAGCAAAGCTTTTCCAGTTATCTTGGGGCACTCACTAGCCAGATGTCCCCTTTTATTACAGTTGTAACATGTTACCTTGGTCTTGTCAAACTTACATTCCTTGTTGTTCTGACCATTACTCTTTCTGATCCTTTCTTTGCCTTGATCAAAGAACCTTCTATTGAAACCTCCTTTCCTTTGTGGTTTTCCAAACCTCATCCTTATGAAACCTTTCACCAGCATTGCAGCCATCTCTACCCCTTGAGGATTATCCATATCTATCTCAGAATCCTCATCAGTATCTGTGTCAAGATCTGATGCATCATCAGTATCTGATTCTTCCATAATGTTCCTTCTCCTTGACCTCTCCATTATCTTTTCCTTTCCTTTGTGAGTTTTAGAATTAAGAGCCACAGCCTTCATCTTCTGATATTTTTTGTTCTTCCTTTGTTGGATCTCCAAGTCATGAGTCTTCAACATCCCATACACTTCATCCAAAGTCAGAGAATCAAGATCATATTGATGCCTGATTATTGAGGCCTCTGTATCCCAATCTTCTGGAAGAGCTCTCAGAAATTTGGTGTTTGAGTCTTCCCTTTCATATTCTTTTCCAACCAATGATAAATCATTCAGCAGTGTCAGAAATCTATCATATATGTCAGTAATTGATTTATCAGCCTTGACATCAAATTGCTCATATTCTTGCACAAGAACAACTCTTCTATTTTTCTTTATTGCCATCGTACCTGGACACTGTGTTTTCAAGGCATCCCATATTTTCTTTGCAGTCTTGTAGGCAATAACTCTGTTTGACATCACATTGTCCAAACTGTTGTGCAGAATATTCCGGACTTTAGCATCTTTAAGCATGACAACTTTTTCAGCGTCTGACCACTTTGATTTTTCCTTTATGGTATAGTGTTCAAGAGCATCTGCAGATATAACCACAGTTTCCATAGGATATGGAGGTCCTGTTTTGATGATATCAACATATGCATCATCAATGGCTTCAAGGAACATCAACATCTTTACTCTCCATGTAGAGTAATCAGATTTCTTCGGGATGGGAATTTTCATGCTTTCATACTTACTTCCAGACATCTTAACCTTTGCAAATTAACAGTTAATTTGACCGTTCTGATACACTTGTTGCCCAATAAAGTATTTGTTTAAGGGGGTTGTATACAATTACTAAAAAAATCGACGTATTATGAAAGTAAATTAAGAACGGATAAATCAAATAACAGTTTATATTGATATTTAATAAACTGTTACAAAACTCTCTCAAGAACAATATTCTTAAGAGATGCTAGGTTATACGAATACTCGAGTTGTGCACGTACCATATTGTGGTAACCTATTCTGTGTTTATATACTACACAGCTACAAATCAGTCCTCTTTCAATTATAATATGTTAAAATATAACTCTAATACTTTACATATCTAAATCAACTACGATCCTATAAATCAGCACCTTCTGATTTATCTCCCTGTCATGACTTATCATCCATGTCATTCCTCAACGGATAGCTTTAATCAACGGATAAACATTTATATATACCAATGGATGATATCGAAGCCTTCAACGGATAATCATATTATAGCAGTTGATCATATCCTGATTGTGACATAGATCCTGATCTTCGACTTAGCCAATTCTCAACAGGCCTCGTTGGACTCCTATGTGAGAATAAATATGGTATCTTGGAGAAGAAAGTATATATGTGTATATGGGTGGGTCTGTGTAAAATTGAACTACCTAGCACCTTTGGACTATTTTTAGGCCAAGAATTAGGGGTTTTGGGTGTTAACTCGTAATCTGAACTGTTGCTTGACAGGATGTCTGGACGCATAAAGCGCATAGATGACGTCCACGTGTGTGAGGTGCCGAAATGGGAACGTATGTAATGATCATCTTGGCATGTGGAAAGCTATTAATGGACCATCTAGATCATGACAAATAATCATTTTTGTAATCATTAGAGGTACGTCGAAGAATATTCGCATTGTCATGTCAAGCTTTTACAGAATTATAGGTGCTCTGACAGATGTCTTTGTTAGTGTTTGTGCCCTAAAGACAACACTATGATGTTTTAGTTTAATACATTTGGATTATTAATATTTATCTTCTATCAATTATTCTTTTTATTATTTAATAATTCTTAATTTACAGTGATATAAATGTTAGATTAATAAATATCCTTGGAATATGATATGAATTCTATACCTCTAAGTACGTGACTTAGAAATGAGATTATGAGAATAGTATCAATATTCCTAAAGGTCCATAATCAAGTATTATTATTAAGGGACAATAATAATGCATTAAGACTGGTGTGTTTGTTGACTGATGATCACATCCCATTGAACATAGGTATAGTGATACTAAAGTCAAAAAGACAGGCAGATGTATATGTACATAGTACTGGACAGACCCATGTGAGATTCTACATGCATGTTGTGTCATAAGTAATTCTCACTGTGATAGTGATGTAATGGTCCTTAGACATGAAAACATTATATTTTTATATGAGAATTAATGTATTTTGATTACATTAAAAGTTACCTTTGACCGGGTAATGATAAAAGTGTATTTCAGGTATATTATGAATCGTATGAGAAATATGAATGATCTAGAAAGGATTTAATCCTCCTAATTTTAGTAATGATATTATTGGCCTCTTGTGTGAGCTAGACTATGAAATGCGTGGCCATGCTCAAATGTTGATTTGATATGATAGTCTACTCATTGATCAAGGAAACATGGGTTAAACATTGATGAGGATGACACATTACATGCCTCTAGTTTAATCTATAATATGTGGTTAAAGGGATTATATTACATTGTACATTATTCACGAAAGGTTAAATCGATCACCGATTGAATTGTTATTACTTGGTTAGCAATCATGTATTACTAGATGCCGCTCATTGTTTACGATTTTATATTAGATTCAAAATTTGTTGCCAACGTAATAATAACATATAAGGTCACACATAAAGAATGCTTGGAGGATTATTTAATTTAAATTGGATTTAAATTAAATTAAAGTAATTCG
Organism: Apium graveolens; assembly: GCF_009905375.1. NCBI lineage: Eukaryota > Viridiplantae > Streptophyta > Magnoliopsida > Apiales > Apiaceae > Apium > Apium graveolens. Next base: position 169,752,404 of record NC_133649.1, read on the forward strand.
AATTATTGATAATATTAATTAAGTATGACTTAATTAATTAGATAAATAATGATATTTGAATTTACTAATATTAATTATGAAATTCAGTTGTTAAATAATTAAGTGTGACTTAATTATTATACAAATAGGAATTTTTAATTAATAATAACTCCTAATTAGTTAAGAGTTATAATTCATTTTTCTACTATCTATATAATATCTCTTGTGGCTATATTTTTAACATAAGACTTTTACTAAAACCATAGCCACCAAGAGAGAAGATGGAGAGAACAAAAAAAAATGAGTTGGTGCTAGTACACATCCAATCCTTGAGTTCAAGCATTCGTGTGGATGCCGATAGAGCGTAGATCGTGAGAGCGGGATGCATGGTGATTGAACAATCTTTGGATCTCCATTATTCAACCAATTTGTAAAGCTTCTTAAGGTAAATAATCTGATCTACGAATTAAATATATGTTTTTCGCATGGATCCTGCGGTGGGTTTTAAAAATTCTAGTTTTTCACCTTTTTTAATTCTGTTTCTATTGCGTTTATATGCACGAAACCCTTCAATGGCATCAGAGCTACTTGCGAAAAGTCTTTAATTTGTTTATATATTTACCGATTTTATGATAATAACATGTATACAATATTCCATGACTGTTATGTATGCGATTTTGTATGTTTTACATGTTATTATGTTTATATATGCGTATATTGAAAGGAATATGTCCTAAGTCCAATCATGTATTAGGATTTAGAAATAACTTTTTATGTAATCTGTTTTGATTTCATTGATATTAATAAAAGACTTATTTTGTTTTTATTACGGGCTCTATCTATTTAAGTGTTTAAATAAGATATACCATAGTTTAGAGTAAAGCTTTTATGGATTATGATGAGATCATAATAGTGAGACCTAAAAGATGATAACTCTAAACTTAAATAGTTCATGGTCGTAGGATTACTAACTGGTAATTAATAATCCGCAAAGATCGGTACATACTATGCTTGCTTCATTATGAAGGATGTCTGTTCTCATAGACATTTGTGTGGTGACACTATAGCTAGTATGTAGGTGCTTATTATAGAATAAGTTCACTGAACATGACTCGCACAGCTGAACAACTGATGGAGTTCACTCACGTATCAGCAGTTGTTCACATAGTGATAGTTGTACAAGTATCCTTAGACATCAGGTCATCATAGTTATCTTGTGTACACTGAACTATGCTTTGGTTTAGTTCTTAGTCTCCAGGGACAATTATTAGGGCTCTACTGGGTATAGGAATTTGTACACGAAGATAGTGTATGATCAATATAGGATCTACCCCTTCCAGTGAAGGAAGCGAATGTTCAAGGCTGATCCACTTATGCTAGTTCAGGAATCTCTGGCCAGAGTGAATGAAATTAGAAAGGAGTTTCTAATTTGCATAGAACTACGCATAGTAAATGGTAAGCAAGTGATCAAATTAGATAGGCTTGACACGAGATCCATGCCTTGTATTTAATCGGGACATTGTAGGGTAGAAGGAGTTTATTGTACGGTAACTATTCACTGAATAGGTTCTTGGTATTCTAAGCAGTGAATTCATATTATCCGGATAGTCGCGATATGCTGAGAAGTATCCCTCACGATGTAGAATAAATGTGATTAATTAATTAATCATATTTAATAAATTAGAGAATTTATATAAATAATGATAAAATAGTTTTATTATTATTTATTTCTACTACCGGCTTAATATTGAACCTACAGGGTCACACCATAAAAAGAGAATGATTTAATGGTGGAGGAATTAATTAATAATGGCTAATAATTATTTATTTGTGAAATAAATAATTAATTGTCAAATTTAATAATTGATTAAATGAGATTTAATTGATTATAAATTAATTAAGAAAAGTTCTTAATATTATTAATTAAGGATTTAATTTTTGGAAATTAAATCAAGAGAGAGAATTATTTCTAAAGTGTTTAGAAAAAGGATTAATAATTAAAAGGTGTTTGAATTATTAATGAGAATAATAAATGGGATAATAATAATAATATTTATGGGAAAATTTCAGCTGAAAATTTTGCCTATAAATATAATATTATAAACCCTATTTTGATTCGAACCCAAAAAACCAAAAGTTTTTAGAAAACGAAATTCTCTCCACCTCCTCCTCCTCCTTTGCGTCATTTTCTTGGTGGATACCGGTGGAGTGCTTCACGTTTGAGGAGCAGCTGCTAAGGATCTCCGAACGTTGCTTTTGGATCGCATATTAAAGGTTAGTAATCGATCCCTACGTTTTTACCACGATTTATATGCTTTTATTTGGATTTTATATGTGGAAAAGTATTTTACCATGCCTCCGCTGCGATAAAAATCCAACAATGGTATCAGAGCTTAGGTTGTATGCATATAGATCTGTGGTAAAAATTTCAAAATTTTATGTGATTGTATGAATTAATTATGATTTTTACAAGTTATATCATGGATTAATTTTGTCTGATGAGAAATCATTTCTCAGAATAATTTTGAATGTTGATCTGGGTTCTACAAGTGTTGTAGATTGTCTGGGTATTTTTTTCATAATTTTATGATGTATAGATTTTTTATTATGAATTTTGGAAGTTCTTACAATTAAATTCGTAATTAAGTAAAGATATATATATATATATATATAATTGTTAGTATGTATATAAATATACATCTGTTGAGATTGGCACATGTGATGTGATGCTGTGCTGTTGTCTGACTGATTGCACGGAGAAAGAGAAAGGTACACAGATGTCAGGCTCGTTTTCCGAGAAAGAAAAAGGCGGCGGCTGCTGCAGGAAAAAAAAATAGGGGTGTCGCGCATTCCGGGAATGCGTTACACCCTGTCACGCATTCACGGAATGCGTTACACCTTTTAATTGGTTAAAAGGGTTGTAACGCATCACCGGAATGCGTTACAGGACTTGTAACGTGTTCCTGTAATGCGTTACAGCCCGACTGTTTACATTAAAATTGATTTTCTGGGAGTTTCGTAACTCCGTTTTGGGCGTGCAATATACCGTTGGATTCATTTTTCCGAGACGGATCTAATGGAGTGATCAATTTTAGTTTATATAAAAGTTTTAAACTGTTTATATTTCCGAAAGTGTTTTAAAGCTGTTTTTAACTGTTTTAACTGCTTTTAAATGCTTCATGTGATACATAGAGATGTATAATGCTTAGACCAATATGCTAGATGATGTAAAATGACTACCTTGATGTTTATTCATGTTTATATATGTGATATATGCTTAGTTTATCATGCGATGATAGATTTAGGTGAACTTAAATGAACATAAGGCGTTTGTTAGACAACCTAGTATAGTGAAATTGTTTCATAACCTTAATAACAATATTATGAATACAATCATGAGATTCTTGTGTTTGTGAAACACGTATTTGAATATGAATTTTCAATATGAGAGAAAGGATGATTCTGTCAACAACAGATTTCTATCTGTAAGAAAGGGTTATTAAGTGACGCCTCTTGACAATGCTCCACCCGATCTGGGAATCATCTGATTATTGATTATTGATTTGAAATATTTAATTTAAAAGGAAGAATCTCTTTATAATTTGATTATGATTGTAACGTAATATAATCCCTCTAAAATTAAATAATATCAAGTAGTAATTGGCCAATGACACAACGGGCTTGTGTCGGTCATAGCCTTCCAACATGATAGAAAAGTAGTTCTTATTTTTGAATCATTGTCGGTTCGTGCTACAGCCGAGGGCTTTGATTTTGAAATAAGAAATACTTGTCTATTACATAGAGATGTGTACATTGAATAAGAATCTAAAGGTCGGTACGTGCCACAGCCGTGGGCCTTTGGGGACTGATTCAACTGTACGGAATGTTGGGTTAGACTTGACTTAGAATATTGAGTTTGTCGTGCCACAACCGAGACTCAATTATTCAAGAGGCTAAAGTTTGATTAGGGAATAACATAAGATGTAATTGACAAGAGTTGTCTGCCTATTGAACATTACATGGCGGTTCGTGCTACAGCCGGGGTTGTGTAATGGAATGTAGGATCCCTATTCCCACTAGCATTATGAATGCTTAATTTTTCACGTAGGGGGTTGAATAAATTAGATAAACTAGTGGGAGCCACTTATGAATAAAGACCCGATTCATATAGTGTTTTAAAATGAAATCGAATATTTGGTAAGTGTTGTTATGTGTTTATCATTTACAGATTTACTTTGTACGTTATGTCTTCTGCACTATCACTCAGGAGCATACTAGATGCTCACAAATTGACTGGTCCTAATTATGCTGACTGGCTTCGAAACTTGAGAATTGTTCTCAGGATTGAGAAGCTGGAATACGTGATTGACTCACCTAAGCCTACTGAACCTGCTAGTGATGCACATAATGATGAACATGTTGTGTATCGTAAGTGGATAGATGATGCAAATGTTGCTCAATGCATCATGCTAGCTTCCATAAACATTGAGCTACAGAAGCAACATGAGCATATGGATGCTCACACTATCCTCATGCATCTACAAGAGTTGTATGATGTGGCGGGGATGACAGCTCGATATGAGATATCGAAGGAGCTGTTCGGTTGTAGGATGTCTGAGGGATCATCTGTGAATGATCATGTACTTAAGATGATCAATTTGATTAAACGTCTTGGACAACTTGGTTTTGCCATGGATGGGGAGCTGAGCCAAGACTTGGTCTTGCAATCGCTTCCGAGTTCGTTCTCGCAGTTTGTTGTGAACTTTCACATGAATAAGTTGGATGTCAGCCTGCCTGAATTCCACAACATGTTGAAGACTGCGGAATCGAATTTTCCCCCTAAGAAGAGTTCTGTTCTTCTAATTGGTGAAGGTTTCAATCCTAAGAAAAGGAAGAGGAACTCTTCCAAGAAGAAGAAAGTAGGTGAAGAAAAGCCGGTTCCACCAAAAGCTGAAGACCCCAAGAGCAAAGTTGTTTGCTTTCACTGTAACAAGGTGGGGCACTGGAAGAGGAACTGCAAGGTTTACCTTGCAGAATTGAAGAAGAAGAAGGGTAGTGAGACTACCGCTTCTGATTCAGGTATGTTCATGATAGAAGTGAATATATCATTAAATCAAATTTCTACTTGGGTATTAGATACCGCCTGTGGTTCTCAAATCTGCAATTTGTTGCAAGGACCAAGGAGAAGTAGGACTCTTGAGGAAGAGAAGGTGATTCTACTGATGGAAAATGGAGCAAGAGTTGCTGCTGAAGATGTAGAATCATTTCATTTACATATGCCTATGGGCAAGACTATTGTTTTAAATAATTGTTATTTTGTTCCCTCGATTGTGAGGAATATTATTCCCATGTTAGACTTGGCTGGATTTTCATTTATTATTGAGAATAATGAATGTTCTATTCTTAGAGATAATATTCTTTATGGACGTGGTGCTTTAAATAATGGTCTGTATATATGTGACATAATTTACTTCAGATTGAACAAACTAATAAAAGAAAAGGGATGATGAAAATCTCACTTTATAGTGGCATTGCAGTCTCCATTTAGTAGACATGGAGAGAGGACTGGAAATTTGCTAGGAATGGTACACACAGATGTATGTGGACCAATGTCTACGCAAGCCATGGGTGGATTTTCATACTTCATTACTTTCATAGATGATAGATCTAGATTCGGATATGTGTTTGATGAAACACAAGTCTGAGGCCTTTGAAAAGTTCAAAGAATATAAGTATGAAGTGGAGAAACAAACCAAATATAGTATTATAATTCTTCAATTAGATCGAGGTGGTGAATACTTGAATGGAGAGTTTCTGGATTATCTCAAAGTAAATGGTATAGTCTCCCAGTGGACTCCTCCAGATTAGTATCTGAAAGGAGAAATCGAACTTTGTTAGACATAGTTCGGTCCATGATGAGCTATGCAAATCTTCCAGTATTCCTATGGGGTTATGCATTGGAAACCTCAGCATATTTACTGAATAAGGTGCCTTCCAAATATGTTCCTCAAACTTCGTATGAGATATGAAAGAAAGGAAACCGAGTCTTAAACATGTTAAGATTTGGGGATGTCCAGCTTATGTCAAGTAAGTTGACCCAGATAAGCTGGAATATCGATCCGTAAAATGTAGTTTTGTGGGATATCCTAAAGAGATTTTAGGGTATTACTTTTACACCAATCATCGGGTGTTTGTCTCTAGACATGCTACCTTCTTGGAAAAGGAGTTTATCCTTGAAGGAAACAGTGGGAGCAAAATTGAACTTGATGAAGTTCAAAAAGCACAAACTACTACGGATCAAGTGGAAACACCTGTTCTGACTGAACAACCTTTTGTGGAACAGCCCATTAGTAGGTCAGGGAGAGTGTCTCGCCAACCTGAGAGGTAATATGGCCTTGTCATTGAGAATGACAATGAGTTGTCGATCATTGATGATGACGACCCTGTGACCTATAATGAGGCTATGAGTAGTGTTGACTCAGAGAAATGGCATAGTGCCATGAAATCCGGAATGGAATCTATGTATACGGTATATGAAATAATGATTAGAGCAGATGGCCAGGTGGAGACCTTTAAGGCCAGGCTTTTGGGAAAAGGATTCAGACAAAGACAATGGATTGACTTTGATGAAACCTTTTACCTGTAGCCCTGTTAAAATCAGTTCGGATTTTGCTTGCGATTGCTGCTTACTACTACTATGAGATCTGGCAAATGGCCAGATGGTTTTCTTTCCAAGGGAAATGAAAACCTAGTGTGTAAGCTAGTGCAAATCATATGTGGTTTAAAGCAAGCTTCTCGAAAGATGGAACATTCGTTTTGATGAGACAATCAAAGAGTTTGATTTTATCAAAAACGTAAATGAACCATGCGTCTGCAAAAGGGTTAGTGGGAGCGCGGTAACATTTCTTGTATTGTATTGAAATAGAGTTGACACACATAACAACATAGCAGACCCACTCACAAAGCTACTTTCTGAAAGTCACTTTGATCGTCATAAAGACTAGATGGGTATTAGATACCAGAGTGATTGGCTTTAGTACAAGTGGGAGATTGAAAGGAATATGTCCTAAGTCCAATCATGTATTAGGATTTAGGAATAACTTTTTATGTACTATGTTTTGATTTCATTGATTTTAATAAAAGACTTGTTTTGTTTTTATTACGGGCTCTATCTATTTAAGTGTTTAAATAAGATATACCATAGTTTAGAGTAAAGCTTTTATGGATTATGATGAGATCATAATAGTGAGACCTAAAAGATGATAACTCTAAACTTAAATAGTTCCTGGTCGTAGGATTACTAACTGGTAATTAATAATCCGCAAAGATCGGTACATACTATAATTGCTTCATTATGAAGGATATCTGTTCTCATAGACATTTGTGTGGTGACACTATAGCTAGTATGTAGGTGCTTATTATAGAATAAGTTCACTGAACATGACTCGCACAACTGAACAACTGATGGAGTTCACTCACGTGTCAGCAGTTGTTCACATAGTGATAGTTGTACAAGTATCCTTAGACTTGAGGTCATCATAGTCATCTTGTGTACACTGAACTATGCTTTGGTTTAGTTCTTAGTCTCCAGGGACAATTATTAGGGCTCTATTGGGTATAGGAATTTGTACACGAAGATAGTGTATGATCAATATAGGATCTACCCCTTCCAGTGAAGGAAGCGAATGTTCAAGGCTGATCCACTTATGCTAGTTCAGGAATCTCTGGCCAGAGTGAATGAAATTAGAAAGGAGTTTCTAATTTGCATAGAACTACGCATAGTAAATGGTAAGCAAGTGATTAAATTAGATAGGCTTGACACGAGATCCATGCCTTGTATTTAATCGGGACATTGTAGGGTACAAGGAGTTTATTGTACGGTAACTATTCACTGAATAGGTTCTTGGTATTCTAAGCAGTGAATTCATATTATCCGGATAGTCGCGATATGCTGAGAAGTATCCCTCACGATGTAGAATAAATGTGATTAATTAATAAACCATATTTAATAAATTAGAGAATTTATATAAATAATAATAACATAGTTTTATTATTATTTATTTTTACTATCGGCTTAATATTGAACCTACAGGGTCACACCATAAAAAGAGAATGATTTAATGGTGGAGGAATTAATTAATAATGGCTAATAATTATTTATTTGTCAAATAAATAATTAATTGACAAATTTAATAATTGATTATATGAGATTTCATTAATTAAGAAAAGTTCTTAATATTATTAATTAAGGATTTAATTTTTGGAAATTAAATCAAGAGAGAGAATTATTTCTAAAGTGTTTAGAAAAAGGATTAATAATTAAAAGGTGTTTTAATTATTAATGAGAATAATAAATGGGATAATAATAATAATATTTAAGGGAAAATTTCAGCTAAAAATTTTGCCTATAAATATAATATTATAAACCCTATTTTGATTCGAACCCAAAAAACCAAAAGTTTTTAGAAAACCAAATTCTCTCCACCTCCTCCTCCTCCTTTGCGTCGTTTTCTTGGTGGATACCGGTGGAGTGCTTCACGTTTGAGGAGCAGCTGCTAAGGATCTCCGAACGTTGCTTTTGGATCGCATATTAAAGGTTAGTAATCGATCCCTACGTTTTTATCACGATTTATATGCTTTTATTTGGATTTTATATGTGTAAAAGTGTTTTACCATGCCCCCGCTGCGATAAAAATCCAACACGTATATATATATATATATATATGTTTTGAATATATGATATTCATGAGAGTTGTATAATCATATGATGATTATATAATCTGTATATATACTGATATATACATTTTTTGTATTTGTTCTTATTATAAGAATCGTATTTAAGGATCGTATTTGATATGATTCTGAATCGGATGCAGCAGATTTGCTGAAATCTGGGTCTGGTGTCCGATTTTGGCGAACGAATATGCAATTTCATGTATAAGGCATTTGACATCATTTAGGCCCTGTAATCTGCGATTTAATGTTATCAGATTTAATTTTGAATTTTCTGATTTTTCCATATTTGGTTTTTATGATTAGATCATGATATGTATGATATGTTAAGATTAGATTATGTTTTCTAACATATTCTTATGTGTTAATTGAGCATAGTGGATGGTTATGGCTTATGAACTTTGGCTAATGGTTTTGGTTTTTTAAATACGACTTGCATGTCGTTCAATCTTGTAATTATTAAATCTCAAATGTAAATCGAGTTCTTCTTGTAAGTTCATTAGATTGGTTTTATATTTTTTTCTCCTAATGTACACGAAGACATGAAGATTTAAAGATCAAGGAAGGGTAATCACACATGGAGGCCATCCAAGGAAGCAACACAAGAAAGAAGACATGTAATAGTTAGCCTATATTTATTTTCCATCTTAGATTGACCTAGATCTTTGTCATTAGCTTGATAAAGATCACATAGAATGAAGCCATAACCAACCACATTTAGTTTATTGCACTTTACATATATATGCTCATATGATGAATATATGTGTAGAGTAGTTTATAAAGATGCATGCTTAATTAGATTATGGATGTATGTATTAGATACGAAACTCATGCCATGCTTGCTAAAAAAGTTAAAATCTGTAATGACTCAAGATTTTAAAATGAAAAAAAAATGATTATGAGATTCTCGTGTTTATGAAACACGGAATAAAATACAAATTTTCTTTGTTTCTGACATGGGGTGATTTTGTCAAAAGAGAGTTCATTGAATTTGTAAGGTTGTGAGTTTTAAGCGAGACCGTTGTGACTCCCTCACTACCTGGAAATCAAGCCATTGATGAATATTGATTTAAAGTATTTTATTCAAGGAAAAATTGGGAATCTCTTTATGATGGGATCATGATCATTTTAAAATTAACAAAACCCTAAAGTTAATATTAAGTTGATCAGATGCCTTCCAATGAGTCCAATGCGTTAACCCCTAGATCGACAAGGAGTGGGTTCGCCAAAGCGAAGTACTCGTATCTATCGTGGGAGATGTGTTGAAGTATATTGATACTTTTTGACTATTGGGTTTGACTTAACTAAGTTACACAATAGGATTGTGAACTTAGAGGTATAGAGTTTGGCGATATTTATTAGATAAATATGAACAAATGTTGTTCCACCAAGCTATCCAAGAGTTATATAGTTGATATAATTGACAAATATGGTCTACCTAAATAATCATGTTTTAGGAGAAAAGCCAAAGTTAACCTAACACATGGTGTAATATGGATCTTGGCTCACTAGAAAGGATATAGAAGATATTCTTTCCGAATTAATAGTTAGGGCTATTGATTTAATAAAAATAGTGGGAGATATATATTGTGAATATATATATGAATAATCACTTGAACATAATTTAATGATCATCTGTAGACTAATTCATTTTATATACTTCAATATTATAGATATCCAATGACAAATAACACAAATAACTTCCCTATGTAATAGTCCTTGAGAAGGACAAGCTGACATGAAATAATTTCCTCAATTGAAATGGGAACTTGAGGATTTTCCTCAGGTTCAAGGATGTCACTCAAACCCCTCCCTTATTTCTTCTAGCTGAGAATGAAACATGTGCTGAACAAAATACTTACTAGAAGCAAATTATTTATGCAACTGATGTTTCATGTCTCATGCTTGTAATTATGAGTGTTGAGCTTTAGAAGCAACAAGAGCATTATGATGCTTATGATATGATTGAACACCTTCAAAGAATGTTTGAAGGATAGGCTCGTCAGAAAGATTTGACAATAATAAGGCACCATACTTTTGCATTAATGGGAGAATGATATCCGGTTGGACCACATGTTCTAAAGATGATATATATAGGTACCTTGATATTTTGGGTTTAAGATTGGTATAGAGACTCAGCTTGATTTGATCAAACAATCTTTGAACAACTTCTATTCTCAGTTTGTTAGGAACAAAAGGAATGAGATAGACGGAACACTCACTGAGTTATTAGGCATGTTTAGAACTGCTGAAAATAACACGATAAAGGCATGAATTACGTCCATATTGATGGTGTACACATAGAATGCAAATGGGAAAGGAAATTCGACAGGCAAGGTGAACATTTGATCTTATTCGGTGCCAAACCAAAGTCCAATCCCAAAGGGCTTTTGAAGCCTGATAGTGGTGTTGCTAAAGGAGATAATTGTCACTTCTGTGAAATAATTGGATGATTGGAAGTTAAATTGTCAAGCTTGTTTGGAAGATCTAAAGAAGAAGACCAGCAATGGTCACAGGTATCGGGTTAGAAGTGGAGCAAAAGTTGTTGCTCTAGTTGGAGGAACTCGATACCTAATTTTTCCCATAAGGCGAGATTGAGAACTTGATAAATTGTTATTGATTTCCTGCCTTTAGTGGATACATTAAATCAATTTCTTGTTAGGACAAGAAAATTTTTCATTTTAATTAAATAAACAATAGTTGTTTATTCTATTTTAATGATAAGGTTTATAATGTTACAAAATTAGTTAACAATTTATATGTTCTAAGATTACTCAAATCAAACATTACCTCTAGCATTGTCATTAAGACATGTTAATGAGAAACGCATTTCTGAGTTACGTATAGATGGATACTTAGATAAGTTTGATTTTGAATTATACGGAAGATGCGAACTTTGTCTCATTGGTAAAATGACTAAAGCTTCTTTTACCTGATAAGGTGAAAGGGCCACCGAACGATTAGGACTTATATATATTAATGTATGTGGTCAAATGCGTATGATGGCAAGGGGTGGCTTATACTACTTCATAACATTTACTGATGATTTCATTAGATATGGATATGTGGTTCTTATGAAGAATAAATCCAATTCTTTTGAAATGTTCAAAGAATATAAGGTCGAAGTAGAAAAGCAAACAAGGGAAAATTATAAAAGTTTTACGATCAGAACGTAGAGGAGAATACTTAAGCCTCAAATTCAAGAGTTTCTTGAAGGAGTGTGATATTGTATCACAACTTACTCCTTCTGAAACACCTCAATGGAAGAGAGATTCTGATAGGAGAATTCGTACCTTGTTGGACATAGTGCGATCGATGATGAGTCAAGCAGATCTTCCATTCAGTTTTTGGGGTTATGCTCTGGAAATGACTGCATATACACTTAACCAAGTTCTGACTAAAGCAGTTCAAAATACTCCATATGAGATATAGACTAATAAATGTCATATCATGTCATTTATGAAAATTTTGGGAATGTGAAGCATTTGTAATATCCGGGACATAGCGTGTTATTATTTCTACCGATAAATGATTATTATGTGATTATTATGTGATTTTTGGTGAATTATTTGACGATTGGTGTTGTTATGTGGATGTTGATATGTGGTAAAGTATAAGTATGTTAATTTTATTATGTTCAGAATAAAATACAGATAATTAAGGTGTTTTTCTGGAAATTTTTAGAGTATTACATGATTTTATATTTTTTGTGAATTTATTAATTATTTTATGAATAATTACAAAATTATTTTATAAAACCGGAAAATTTCCGACTTCAACCGTTTTTACATTTTTACATCCTGAAACTCTTCCAAAAACTCCTTCCCAACCTAATCTGGTAATTCTGGACATTTTCCGTGTTTTGACTTTTTCAATCCGGATTACGGTTTGACCCGTGCGCGGCCCGACGCAAGATTTTCGATACGATAATCATTTCAGTGAATCATCAAAACCTGTATTCTCTAAATACGAGATATTATTACATTAATTTTGTATAAAGTGTTTTATAAAAAGCCCGGTTTGGATAATTATCCAATATGGGTACCAAATCGGATCATTTTTGTAGTTACTTAGCGGCTAAGCAATTAATTTATCGATCCAATACGATCCAACATGATCCAATATTCCATAAATATATATAGCCCTTTTATTATTTCATTTTATTTGTATAATCATAATCAGTCAGTAAAATCCCGTAAAATACAGAGAAAACATCGAATTAATAACGCGTTCTTGAAAATCAATCGCACAAACGAACTTGTTATCGAACTCCGATTCAAGCGTGCATTATATCAAATCGAAGCTCTCGAAAATACCTTTCTGAATCAATCATCCTTTTTTGTGCAGGAATCAAGGTATTTTTCTTATTTTATTGTTTTATTTTGAATTTATTAAAGATTAAATTATGAAAATTTGTTCTGGATATTGTTGATAGGATTTGATGATTCCATCGTGTAGATAATATTTTTATGGTCATTTTGGTATATTATATGTATAAAAAGGAGTTCAATAACATATAAAAAAGGTTGTTTAATTCTTGAAAATAAAATTAGGGTTCTTAGTATGAATGTTCTTAATCAAGAATTAGGCGTTTCTGCCCTAAGGGTTATCGGTCGTTTTTTATGGTTGAATCATGTTCCTGGTTAAATTTAGACTCAATTGGTATATATGAATGCAATAGACGATTCCTGGATAAACTTTAAATGAACTCGCCGGTTTTCAGTCGAGTTTCACCGGAGTTCTTACTATTTTCGCCTGAGAATCGACCCGGGTTGCTGTTTGTGTGATTTTTCAACGTCTCTGTGTTGCTGGAACGAATTAGAATAGTTTCCCCTCAAAACCCTTATCAAATAGAGTGGAAATCAGCCCGATTGAAGCTGGCCGGAAAACTGGCTATCACCGGAAACTGGAAATTAGGCGGCGAGTCGGGGCTGTTCTTCGCGACCCGGTTCCTGACCCGTCCGTGACCCGGTTTCAATCCAAATTTTCCTAAATCAAAATTTTTATACCTGTTTTTACACTTTAGTCACTGGAGTTGTAAACTTTTACAAAAATGGATTGTTGTTTACTTTATTTTAGAAATGATATTTTTATTATTTTAAAAATCAGAAAATTGTGATTTAATTATTTTAAATTCATAAAATTCTTTTTAATTATTTATTTACTTAAAAATAAATCAAAATTATTTTATTAATTAATTATAATTATTTTTTAATTATTTTAATTAATCAATTAATTTAAAATTAATTAATTAATTAATTTAATTAATTATTAATTAATTTTAACTAATTTAATAATTAGATTTACTTATTTAATTTTGATTTAAAAATCTTGAAAAATAGTTTCGATCTTTAAAATATTATTTAAAATTATTTTCAAGGCTCGATAATTATAATAAAATTATTTTAAAGTCAGATTCGGGTGTTTGAACCCTATTATTTAATTATAAAACGATTCGGAGTCCCGTTTTAATTCCGAAAAATATTCAAAAATTTATAGTAAATACCTGGAAAATCATTTTGACTCCGAATCTTCTTTGAAAAATTATTTTGATCGAATATCTTGTGTGCTATGTGCTACGTGCTATCTGATTGATGTGTTATATGCCCATGTAATTATTGTTTGACTGTCTTAGTCATAACTTTCAATCCGTAAATCGGATTTGGGTAAAATGAACGATACTTATGACGTCTATGTAACGATTAGAATAATATAAGATTGAATATTGAAAGATACTTGTGATACTAGCAGATTAAGCGAGGCATAGAAAAGAAATCCAGTGATCAGTAAATAGAACTGAAGTGTAGAAAAAGAAAGCAAGTGATCGATGAATAGAAGCAAGGCATAGAAAAAGAAGGAAAGTGATGGAAAAGTAAAACTGTTAGATGGGTACAAGTAAAGTTGGAAATCATCGGTGATAAGGCAAGTACTTCTAAACCTTTCTTCAAGACATATTACAAATATTTTCAAACTTTCTCATAACATGTTGCTAGTATTCAAAATAAACCCTATTTTACATTGCAAGCGCTTTAAACGATTCAACATTAAACCCTAATTCTTATTGATCTTGAGCCATAAGCCTTTTTCTTCATAAACCATTGATGGTTGAATTCTCAGATATGAGCCATACACATACGATACTACTCCACAAATACATATCTACCATATACTAATTTCTGATATTGAATTTCTTGACATACCATCCCTTATTCCTTGTTTAACAGAAGACCAATCCTTGGAACCCTTGAACTCTTGGTCTTCTACTTTCTGATTCTTTCCTTGATTGAAAGCCAATCTTTTTGAATTCCTTGTTATACCTTCATGGTATTGTGATTCACCCTATCCTTCAAGATAAATGTTGTTTATGATTCAGCTCATTGAATTACACTGTTTATTATATTGTTATTCTAGAATTGGATTATTTTTTAATGTGGACCAGATTCGTGGTCGGACCAGATTCGTTGTCGGACCAGATTTGTGGTCATAATAGGCCAATGTGTGCCTTGGATCCAGTATATAGAGCAAAGATGGGAGCCTTGCTTGAGGTTAGTGCATGACTGATCCGCAGCTTAACCTTGGTTTTTAAAATAAAAAGTGAATATCCAATTCTAATCATTGCTTATTCAGGAACTTGAGTCTTCTGAATCATTTCAATTGATTATTGTTTAACCTCAATTGTTGCTATTATGACTTGTTGAGCTAGTTAGCTCACTCTAGCAAAATTTTTTATGTTTTCAACAGTTGAAAAGGAAATTTGTTGATAACGAGGATTCCCAGTCGAACGTGCGAGCTAGGATTCCAGGTTAAGTTGGATTGAGCTAGCACGAGCTTTATATTATAGATGAGTTATGTAAGATTGTAATAACGACATAATTATCAGTTGTAAGTTGAACTAGTTGGGATTTGGTGCGATGTAATAAAAGTTAAGGTGGTGGCTATTTTCATACTTAAACCTGTTGCAATCCAGGGTTATGTAGGGAAGGGTCAATGCATATAATACCTTATATACAGGTTTATATATTGTGGTGTGTGTGCTGTGAGCCCCAAATTTCTGACCTGAGTTTGGAGGGCGTTACAGTTTTGGTATCAGAGCCACAGGTTATAAGTCACTAAAACAAGCCTAGATTGTTAGGAATCTATAGAGGGTTAGGATTAGGATTCGAAAATAGAAAGATAGAACGTCGAAAGGTTGAGTGCGACTATACAATAGATTTTGGTATGACTCATGATGAGATTCAAGATTCTTATCTAGCGACGCGATTGTTAGAGAGCGGCGATGGCAGATTCTTTTATCTTGGGATAGTCTGATCATTCAGAGCCTTCAGTCGGAGGACCATCAATTGATCCACGCCCTGCTTTTCCACCGGTGTTAGCCATAACACCCCCTGTTGCGACGGTTGCACCTTTTCCAGCTATTATCTCATCCCCTGATGCGAGACTACCTATTCGAGGATTCCCCCACATGCTGATTCTGGTTCTACCGGATACTCAATTGTGGGTGCATCTTTTCTGTCTACTCTACACCCTATTCTCTAACATCCTTTTAAAACTCATCTGATGAAGTAACAACACCTATGAGGATGGATTCGAGAGCTACATCATATGGTGAGTATATGAGGTATTAAAAAAAGTGGGAAGGAACCTAGAGAAAGAATTTAGTTATTCCAAAGGATAGCTGCTACCAGGTTATATGGAGCTACTAATGAGTATACCACCCACGATTATCTTGTGGAGGGAGCTAGATGGATCTTTAAAGAAATTTGAGATGATTGGAAATTGAGAGATTCTTGAAAATTAGATAATAATGTTATGATCAAACATGATACGAATAGAAGTTATGTGATATAAATCGATCTTTTGTTATAAAATAAATCTGATAAATTGCTGGATAGATTTGTTATACTTAGTAATCGTAAGAGATGATGATGGGAATGTTACCAGTATGGAAGACTAGAAGTGAAGTTACGAATAAGATAGTATGCGACGGTAACTGGAGTTTTGTTGACCAATGAAGGAAAAATGGACCCAATAAGGGGTAGAAGATATATGGAAATGAATGGGCTTTTATCTGATAGCTTCCCTGATTTGATACCTTGAAATTATTAAAAAGGACAACAACCAACTCATATAGTAATGACGACCAGGTGTGTGATTTTCAAAATTTTAAACAGTTTTCAAAAGAGAATTTTCTTCACAAAATTTTCTAAAAGTCCTTTAAACAAAAAAAGTTTTAAAAACTTGGTTGTCAAACTACTACTTGAGTTTCTTGTTTGTTATAAGATTTAGATTATTCAGAAGAATACTTGTTCTAGAAGTTAGTATGGTTCGTTTAGAAGACCAATTGGACCTGCTATTACGGAGAAGATTTGTTTGTTCCAAACAGAAGAGTACAAATCTTTTCTGATAAATTTAACGACAGAACCAATGTACAGAGAAACTGCAAGGATAACCGAGCCAACAAAGAAGGTTCAGTATGGAAAGGTATAGGTGAAAATGAAGAGATGGTGATTCAACTGCAAGGATTTTTAAGAAGTGATGCTTTTAAACCAAAGGAATTCTTTCACAATATTATGAGAGTGTTGGTTAAGACCATGTGTTAGTTATTAGAAATTGAACAAGTTAACTAATAAGAACAAGTGTATATTGACAAGGATAGGAGAATTATTAATGAGGGAGCTTGAATGGAACCACAAACTAGAAGAATTCTAGAATAATTTGTAATTGTACTCATTAGTGATATTCTGTTATAGTCAGAAGATATGAGAAAAGGTATGGTATAATAAGAATTATTCTCTATAATCTTAGGTTGAACTAAAATATGGGTTGTACTGGTTAATATTATATATGATGGTGAAATGGTGAGTTTAGAAAATGAAGGTTGATTGGTCTACTTGTGGGTTGAGTGTTGATTTTTTAATTGATTGTTGATGTCGGCTTGAGTCTGGCTGGTAGTCAATAATATAAAGGAGATGCTGCCCAAATTTTTGGAAAATACCCTACTTTAAAAGATAGAAAGTATACTTCCGTGTGTTATTAATATTCCTATTGATACTCAAAACAAGTGTGATCTCGGTTCTTGAAAGAGGTTGTTACATCCAATCCGACTATATATAATTGGTCTTTGATTTCATTTAGCTAGCCATCACTTGGTGCAATTGATCAATTAAGTGAGTTAATTAGTTAATTTTAGCAATTAATGGCCAGTTAGATGGAAATCGATTCCAATTAGATTAATTCAAATTTTGATATGATTTTTAAATCCAAAATCAAGGCAATGAGGAATTTGGAGAAGGTAAGGACACAAGTAGAATTCAGAAATTGTTGCAAGTGTGTGAAGCTTTACTTGGATGAATATGCCCTTCAAAATGGACAAGAGAAATAAAAAGTTATTTGAATGGGCAAGTGAGAAGAATATTTTCAAGAGCTAAATAGTTAAGATAAAGCAACGTGAAGGAAGGAAGGAAAGGGAGAAGGGAGATGGAATAAAG
Source organism: Apium graveolens (assembly GCF_009905375.1). NCBI lineage: Eukaryota > Viridiplantae > Streptophyta > Magnoliopsida > Apiales > Apiaceae > Apium > Apium graveolens. Next base: position 169,770,604 of record NC_133649.1, read on the forward strand.
CAGAGATTAATAACTACACCAATATGGATTCTATTAGACAATCAAAGAGATTTTATCATCTGCAATAAAGTTTTATTAAAGGACGTCTTGTTTCTAAATTCTTTTGATAATTATACAATAAATGATTGATCAAGTAATTCTGTTTAGGATAGAATGTGAGATACAGTTTTAATTCAGTTTCCGATTGATATTGATACTTAGGTTGTTGTTAAATATCGAAAGTGGTATTAATATAGATGATTGATGTTTACTTCAGAATGAAATGTTGTGAGCATCAAAGTTCGTATTGATATTTAATTTGATATGACATCAAAATGAGTATTAATATCGAGAGTTCGGTTTTGAATGAGCTATGAGAATGAAGAACAGAAATAGGAAAAAAGGTGGAATCAAAAGGATGATAAAGAAACTTTATAAGATGCCAGGATATAGGTAAGATATGGGTATTATGTGGGACAGAAGTAAGGTGAAAAATTTAGGGAACATTTGTAAATTGAAATAAGGAATGCATCCCAGGAGTATGATTAAGTATCGAAGGATAAAATAAAATATCTAGTAACCAGAAATGAAGATAAATGGGGGAAACATATAAATAAATGTTATACCTACCCAAGAATCAAGGCGGGACATCAAAGATTGGATGGATATATTTCTCCAGGAGACGTCGTAGTGAAGTCACCTGAGAACCAAAGGTGAGGAAAGCGTTAATTGCATCATTGTTGATAGGTTATCCAAACCTAATCATTTTCTTTTATTAATAAAACTGTTTATCCAATAAGTTGGTTAGTTGCTGCTTGAAGAAATGGTGGTACGTCATCAGATCCAGAAATTGATTGTAAATGATCAAAATTATTTGATTTGAGATTTGGCAGAAGTTTTCAGAATATGATAAATTATGTCGAACCAAAATAATATATACCACTCCTAGATGAATGGGGCATTAAGTAAGACAAGACTAAAAGAGATTTGGTTAAACCTTGATAGCTCAAGGGATTCAAGCTACTCCGAGAATATGATGCAAGACCTAGATGGCAAAGAAGACTTTCTGATAATATGGCACAAAGAAAGATTAAACATCATATGTGACTAGACGTCAAAGAGGGCATTGTAGTCAGTTTCGTATGAAAACTTCTTAGAACCAAAATAAATGATAATATGGGTGAGAATATGCTGATGATGTCTCCAAATTAGTATGTTTTCTTCTAAATAGTAAGAGATTTTTGCTCGATAAATATACTCGATTATGATTCTAGGAAAATAAGATATGGTGATAAATTTATACGTAAATCATATTCAGTCAAGATTTTCTCGTTAATTCTTAACTCTGGAGTAATTTCGAGAACGTTTGAAATCGAATACGCCATGGTTTCAGTATATCATTCGCAAATGGTCAGGAAGATTAAGGAAACGATTAAGGAGCCTCGAATGCGATTGGAAGCGATTATAAACTAGGTTAATTGAACAGAGAAATATGTGGGAATGGGGTTCAACAACCAGTAAATATTGCAAACGTTCTTGAGCACGAATTACTAGAAATAGAAAGAGAAGAGAATTAATATGCGTTATGCTGGTCCTTTTGAGACAGTAAAAGAAGCAGGATAAGTGTAAGTGAGTTGGCTTCACCGCCAACCATATAGCAGGTTCATAGGTTTTTATAGGTGTATACTCATGAAGACTAATTAAGCTCCATTATATATATATAATGGAGACTTGTGTTGAGTTATATGAGCAACTAATAGAATATGATATCAGCAAGAGGTTGTTAAGTAGTGAGTAATGCTGCGAGTAAAATTATGAAAAGTTGTAAGGTTGGGGGATCAACCTGAAAAAATGAGAGTGAGATACTTGAATGTATCATTATCTGATCTTTAGTGTGATTCTGAGGACAAAATCCTTTTAAGGGGGGAAGGATGTAATATCCGGGACATAGCGTGTAATTATTTTTATCGATAAATGATTATTATGTGATTTTTGGTGAGTTATTTGACGATTGGTGTTGTTATGTGGATGTTGATATGTGGTAAACTATAAGTATATTAATTTTATTATATCCAGAATAAAATACAGATAATTAAGGTATTTTTCTGGAAATTTTTGGAGTATTAAATGATTTATATTGATTTATGAATTTATTAATTATTTTCTAAATAATTATAAAATTATTTTATAAAGCCGGGAATCGTCCGACTTCAACCGTTTTCACATTTTTACAACCCGAAACTCTTCCGAAAACTCCTTCCTAACCTAATCTATTAATTCCGGACATTTTTCGTGTTTTGACTTTTTCAATCTGGATTACGGTTTGACCCGTGCGCAGCCTGGTGCAAGATTTTCGATACGATAATTATTTCGTTGAATCATCAAAACCCGTATTCTCGAAAGACGGGATATTATTACATTATTTTCGTATAAAGTGTTTTATAAAAAGTCCGGTTTGGATAATTATCCAATACGGGTACCAAATCGGATCATTTTTGCAGTTACTTAGCGGCTAATTAACTAATTTATCGATCCAATACGATCCAACACGATCCAATATTCCATAAATATATATAGCCCTTTTATTATTTCATTTTATTCATAAATCAGTCAGTAAAATCTCGTAAAATACAGAGAAAACATCGAATTAATACCGCGTTCTTGAAAATCAATCGCACAAACGGAGACGTTATCGCACTCCGATTCAAGCGTGCAATATATTAAATCGAAGCTCTCGAAAATACCTTTCTGAATCAACCATCCATTTTTGTGCAGGAATCAAGGTGTTTTTCTTATTTTATTATTTTATTTTGAATTTATTAAAGATAAAATTATGAAAATTTGTTCTGGATGTTGTTGATATGATTTGATGATTCCATCGTGTAGATAATATTTTTCTGGTCATTTTGGTATATTATATGTCAAAAACCGAGTTCAACAACATATAGAAAAGGGTGTTTGATTCTTGAAAATAAAATTAGTGTTCTTGGTATGAATGTTTTGAATCAAGAATTAGGCGTTTCTACCCTGAGGGTTATCAGTCGTTTTTGATGGTTGAATCATGTTCCTGGTTAAATTTAGACTCGATTTGTATATATGAATGCAATAGACGATTCATAGATAAACTTTAATTGAACTCGCCGGTTTTCAGTCGAGTTTCATCGGAGTTCTTACTATTTTTGCCTGAGAATCGACCTGGGTTGCTGTTTGTGTGATTTTTCAACGTCTCTTTGTTTCTGGAACGAATTGGAATAGTTTCCCCTTAAATCCCTGATCAAATAGAGCGGAAATCAGCCCGATCGAAGCTGGCCAAAAAACTGGCTGTCACCGGAAACTGGAATTCAGGCGGCGGGTCGGGACTGTTCTTCGCGACCCGGTTCCTGACCCGTCTGTGACCCGGTTTCAATCAAAATTTTCCTAAATCAAAATTTTTACACCTCTTTTTACACTTTAGTCACTGGAGGTGTAAACTTTTACAAAAAATGGATTGCTGTTTACTTTATTTTAGGAATGATATTTTTATTATTTTAAAAATCAGAAAATTGTGATTTAAGTATTTTAAATTCAGAAAATTCTTTTTATTTATTTATTACTTAAAAGTAAATCAAAATTATTTTATTAATTAATTTTATTTAGTTTTTAATTATTTTAACGACTAATTTATTATTAATTGATTAATTAATTTAATTAATTATTAATTAATTTTAATTGATTTAATAATTACATTTAATTATTTATTTTTGATTAAAAAATTCTAAAAATAGTTTCGAGCATTAAAATATTATTTAAAATTATTTTCAAGACTCGATAATTATTATAAAATTATTTTAAAGTCAGATTCGGGTGTTCGAACCCTATTATTTAATTATAAAATGATTCGGAGTCCCGTTTTAATTCCGAAAAATGTTCAAAAATTGGTATTAAATACTTGGAAAATCATTTTGACTCTGAATCTTCTTTCAAAATTATTTTGATCAAATATCTTGTGTGCTATGTGCTACTTGCTATCTGATTGATGTGTTATATGCCCATTTAATTATTGTTTGACTGTTTTAGTCATAACTTTCAGTCCGTAAATCGGATTTGGGTAAAACGAAGGGTAGATAACAGCTTATGACGTCTATGTAACGATTAGAATAATATAAGATTTAATATTGAAAGATACTTGTGATGCCTAGAAGATTAAGCGAGGCATGGAAAAGAAAGCCAATGATCAATAAACAGAACTGAAGTGTAGAAAAAGAAAGCAAGTCATCGATGAATAGAAGCAAGACATAAAAAAAGAAGAAAAGTAATGGAAAAGTAAAACTGTTAGATGGGTACAAGTAAAGTTGGAAATCATCGGTGATAAGGCAAGTACTTCTGAGCCTTTCTTCAAGACATATTACAAATATTTTCAAACTTTCTCATAATATGTTGCAAGTATTCAAAATAAATCATGTTTTATATTGAAAGAGCTTTAAACGATTCATCCTTAAACCCTAATTCTTATTGATCTTGAGCCATAAGCCTTATTCTTCATAAACCATTGATCATTGAATTCTCAGATATGAGCCATACACATATGATACTACTCCACAAATACATATCTACCACATACTGATTTCTGATATTGAATTTCTTGATATACCATCCCTTATTCCTTGTTTAACAAAAGACCAATCCTTGGAACCCTTGAACCCTTGGTCTTCTAATTTCTGATTCTTTCCTTGATTGAAAGCCAATCTTTTTGAATTCCTTGTTATACCTTCATGGTATTGTGATTCACACTATGCTTAAAGATAAATGTTGTTTATGATTCAGCTAATTGAATGACACTTTTTATTTTTTATCATATTGCTATTCTGGAATTGGATTGTTTTTTTAATGTGGACCAGATTCGTGGTCGGACCAGATTCGTGGTCATAATAGGCCAATGTGTGCCTTGGATCCAGTATATAGAGCAAAGCTGGGAGCCTTGCTCGGGGTTAGTGCGTGACTGATCAGCAGCCTAACCTTGGTTTTTAAAATAAAAAGTGAATATTCAATTCTAATAATTGCTTATTCAGGAACTTAATTCTTCTGAATTATTTTAATTGATTATTGTTTAACCTCAATTGTCGCTATTATGACTTGCTGAGCTAGTTAGCTCACTCTAGCAAAACTTTTTATGTTTTCAATAGTTGAAAAGGAATTTTGTTGATAACGAGGATTCCCAGTCCAACGTGCGAGCTAGGATTCTAGGTTAAGTTGGATTGAGCTAGCATTATATTGTAGATGAGTTATGCAAGATTGTAATAACGACATCATTATCAGTTGTAAGTTGAACAAGTTGGGATTTGGTGCAATGTAATAAAAGTTAAGGTGGTGGCTGTTTTCATACTTAAACCTGTTCCGATCCGTGGTTACGTAAAGAAGGGTCAATGCATATAATACCTTATATATAGGTTTATATATTGTGGTGTGTGTGTGTTTTGAGCCCCAAACTTCTAACCCGGGTTTGGAGGGCGTTACAGTGTTTGTAAAATGGTTAGCCTCTGACAAGTTTGGACCAAAATTAGATAGATGTTATTATGTGGGATACCCAATTCAGACTAGGTTATAGTTTTTATAATCCTTCCGAGAATAAAGTGTTTGTTGCTCGGGCCGCTGTATTTCTTGAGGGAGAACTACTTTATAATAATTTCAGTGAGAGGACAATACATCTCCATGAAGATCGAGAACCACATGATAACATTGAACCGGAGTTGGAATAAGATCAGGATGTACATCAAAATATTGAAAGTAATCATGTTCAGGAAACACAAGTTATTCATAGATCTAGTAGGATTCACCATGAGCCCGGGAGAAATTATGTATTTCTTTTGACTCAAGATGGTGATATGATGCTTATGGATAATAATAAGCCTCTCACCTACCAAGATGTTATGAACAGTCCAGACTCCGAGAGATGGCTGGAGGCCATAAAATCCGAGATGGAATCCATGTATAAAAATAAAGTATTGACTTTAGTTGATCTACTCGAAGAGGTAAAACCTATAGGGTGCAAGTGGGTTTTCAAGAAGAAAATTGACATGGATGGTAAAATACAGACCTATAAGGTGCGACTAGTGGCAAAAGGTTTCAAACAAATTCATGGTATAGACTATGATGAGACTTTTTCACCAGTTGCTATGGTCAAGTCCATCAGGATTTTGTTAGCAATAGTTTGTTACTTTGACTATGAGATTTGGCAAATGGATGTCAAAATCGCTTTCTTATATGTGAGCCTTGAAAAGGATGTATATATGATATAACCTAAGGGTTTTGTCGATCGAAAGTTTCCTAAGATGATTTGTAAGTTGCTTCCATCTATTTTGGATTGAAGCAAGCCTCAAGGAGAGTGAATATTCATTTTGATGAAAAGGTCAAAGAGTTTGGCTTTATTCAAAACAAAGATGAACCATGTGTTTACAAGAAGGTTAGTGGGAGCCATGTGACATTCCTAGTATTATATGTAGATGACATATAACAGATATGGAATGACACAGCTTCTCTATAGGCTGTTAAAAATTAGTTGAGAAATAATTTCTCGATGAAAGACTTAGGTGATGCTACCTGTATATTAGAGATCAAGATCTATAAAGATAGATTGAATAATTAATCGACCTAGTCGAAGTACATACATTGATAAAATATTACATCAATTTAGGATGCAGGAGATAAAGAAATGATATGTTTCGATGTTTCATGGGATAGTGATCTCAAAAGATAATTTCCCCTAAATTATAACGGCCGTTTGAGAAAGTTCCATATGCTTTAACAATTAGATTTATAATGTGTATAATGATATGTATTTATCCTGATGTTTCGTATGCTTTGAGCATGGCGAGCAGATACTAGTCTAATCCATGTGAGGGTAATTGGATAATTTTCAAAAATATTCTTAAGTACTTAAAGAGGACTAAAGATTTATGTTTGGTGTATGAAGAAGATAGGGAACTAGTTGTAAAGGGTTACACTAATTCTAGTTTCTGAATCTAATTTTTGGACAAACAAGGATGATTACGTGTTTATGTCTGTTCTGTGCTTTGTCTAAATATAAGTGATGTTAGCTGGAATAGTTCACAACAAGAACATTGATGCTTCTATAATGGAAGCCGAATATATTGATATTTTTGAAACAGCCAAGGAGACTGTTTAGGCATGTCCTTAGGTGATATCACCTTATTAATGAGATTAATGATCAAGGAGATATAAATGTAAAGTGCATAGTAATGATAATGTTGCAGACCCACTGACTAAGGCTTTGTCTTAGTAGAAGCACGATGGTCATACTAGTTCCATGAGTATTAGATACATGGGTGATTAGCTCTAGTGCAAGTGGGGGATTGTTAGTGTTTATACCCTGGAGACAATACTATGATGTTTTAGTTTAAGATATTTGGATTATTAATATTTATGTTATATGTATTATTCTTTTTATAATTTATTAATTTTTAATTTACTGCGATATAAATGTTAGATTAATAAATATCCTTGGAATATGATATAAATTCTATACCTCTAAGTACGTGACTTATAAATGAGATTATGAGAATAGTATCAATATTCCTAAAGGTCCCTAGTCAAGTATTATTATTAAGGGACAATAATAATGCATTAAGACTGGTGTGTTTATTGACTGATGATCAAATCTCATTGATCATAGGTATAGTGATACCAAAGTCAAAAACACGGGATGATGTATATGTACATAGTGCTGGACAGACACAATATGAGATTCTACATGTATGTCGTGTCATAAGTAATTCTCACTGTGATAATGATGTAATGGTCCTTAGACTTGAAATCAATATATTTTTATACGAGAATTAATGTATTTTGATTACATTAAAATTTACTATAACACCCTCCAAATCCGGGGTTGATAGGGATAAATAAGTCCTGATTTTATAATTAATGGGCTGCTAGGCCCAATATGAAGATGTATGATATTCAGACCAGAAAGGTTAAGCCTGATGGATCAGATCAGGTCTGGTCGAATAAAAATGGCCCAAAAGCCCTGATTATTAATTAATTTCGTAATTAATTAATAAGGGAAAAATCAGCTGTTGAGAAGAGTCCTGATAAGGATATAAATCCTTATAGATAAGCCTCAAGGGGACCTAAAAGGATAAGGAATCAGTTTCCTACTATCTAGGACTCCAAAGTCCATTCTAATTATGAGACTTGCCCACCAAGTCTCCTATACCAAGTCCAATTCAAGGACCACCAACATCTGTATAAGGGGTCTCACCCCACAAATCAGAACTACGTTTTTTGGCTTGATTCTCTAATTCACAGAGATACGTAGGCATCTCGTAAAGGCAGAATTAAGCTACGAAGTACGAGAGCAGCCATTAAAGGCCTTGAGCTCCCGAATCTTAGTATTAAATACAGCAAGTAGTAACCTTAGCTTTTTATCCATAACATTTGGCGCCGTCTGTGGGAAAAACAACAACCATGGCGAGAACACGGAGAACAATTGGAGCTCTAGAGGAAGGAACACCATCAGAGACAACCCAGGTGATTTCATCAACCGTGGAGGTTCCTCCCCATTCAACTTATGCATCTACTCAGGGGGAAGCCCAGACAGGGGCAACTCAACCTCAGCCACAAGGGACAACTCCCCCGACTATTCAAGGTACGAATCCTCAAGTTCAACAAGTACATATACCTGTGAATTCTCGACCCGTCGGGTATGAATATTCAACTGTTGTTACTACTAACCCCCCTTATGGGATGCCCCTTCACCCTGAGGTTGGAGGAAGCGGATATGCTGGGCGAAGTGAAGCACGAGGGCGGTCGCCCCCCTATATACGAGGTTTGGATCCTATCCCTGAGGATCGGGAATTTTCTGGTCCATACACTGAGAGAGACTCCGAATCTTCGGATGATGAAGTGGCCCCGAGAAGGAGGCGTCCTGGAAAAGAGCCAATGGCCGATGGAAGGCAACGCCCCCAAAGCACCCCAGGGGCGAATCCCCAAGAAGTGCAGGAAAAGATCAGGGCTCATGAGGCTGAAATCCAAAGGCTGAGGCGTGACTTGGAGGCTCACCAAGCCACCAGAACCCACATACCTCCTAGGGGGAGAAATCCTCCTCCTATCATAGACCTGGATGGTCCGGTAAGAAGAAGGGCTGCTGTCCCAAGAACTGATCCAAGCAATCTCCTTCCCCTTGGAGATCCTGATGATCCAACTCCACCCTTCACAGAAGAGATAATGAATGCCCATATCTCAAGGAAATTCAAGATGCCCACTATCAAAGCCTATGATGGCACGGGAGACCCCGCTAATCATGTTAGGACATTCTCTAATGCACTGCTGCTGCAACCCGTGAACGATGCTATAAAATGTCGGGCCTTTCCTCAAACCCTGTCGGGTATGGCTCAAAGATGGTACAGTCGCCTACCCCCAAATTCTATTGGATCATTCAGAGAATTAAGTCAGGCTTTTATTAAGCAATTCATCAGTGGAAGAGTCCATGAGAAAAGTTCAGCATCTCTTATGAGTCTTGTGCAGGGAGCTAAGGAATCCTTAAGAGATTACCTGAATCGTTTTACAAAGGAGGCTTTAAAAGTCCCAGACCTTGATGATAAGGTAGCCATGATAGCACTGCAACAAGGAACTAGGGATGAGTTTTTCAAGATGTCTTTGGCCAAACGACCCCCTGAGAGCATGTTGCAGCTCCAAGAGAGGGCAGGGAAGTATATCAAGGTTGAAGAAAGTATGAGGAAGACCGTAGTAAGTAATGAGCCCACTGGAGGCAAGAAACGAAAAACTGATTTGGAGTATATCGCTAAGGATAAATATCCTAGAACTGAACAAAACCCTGATTCAACCCCCAAGAAGGGAGGACCTGGGCAAAAGTTCACTGAATATGCTAAGCTGAATGCTCCCAGAAGTCAGATTTTGATGGAGATTGAGAAAGACAGAGATATTCGCTGGCCTAAGCCCTTGAAGGCTGATCCCGCCAAGCTAGATAAGGGCAAGTATTGCAGGTTTCACAAAGATGTTGGCCATGACACCGATGAGTGTAGACAGTTAAAAGATGAAATTGAGTTTTTGATTCGAAAAGGAAGATTGAACAAGTATACTGGAGATGGAGGAGACAGAAATAATAATGGAAGGAAGAACTTTGAAGATCGTAGGAGGGACCAAGATGATCAGGGGCGGAATCCCCAACCTAGAGGACCAGTTATAAACACCATTTATGGAGGGCCGAGACCTCGAGGGCCTGTGATAAACACGATCTTTGGAGGTCCAACTGCTGCTGGATTGTCCAAAAATTCCAGAAAGGCATATACTAGAGAGGTTATGCATATTGTTGGAGAAGCCCCGAAGAGGGCCAGGACAGAAGTAACATTGGCTTTTGATGATTCCGACCTAGAGGGTGTGAAGTTTCCCCATGACGACCCGCTGGTCATAACGCCGATAATAGGAAATAGCCCGGTTAAGAGGGTCCTTGTGGATAATGGTGCTTCTGTGGATATCTTGCTCCACGACACCTTTCTAAGGATGGGGTATAACGACTCCCAGTTAACACCAACCGACATGCCGATATATGGATTTGCTGGAGTAGAATGTCCTGTGGAAGGGATAATCAAGTTGCCAACCACCATAGGTACGGAGCCAAGGCAAGCAACGCAGATGCTGGATTTCGTAGTGGTAAAGGCTAGTTCAACCTATAATGCTATCATGGGGAGAACAGGGATACATGCCTTCAAGGCAGTCCCCTCTTCCTACCATTCAGTCATGAAGTTTCCCACCCAAAACGGGATTGGAGAAGAGAGAGGGGATCAAAAAATGGCTAGAAGCTGTTATGTGGCCTCTTTGAGGGCAGATGGAGTCGGGGGGCAGGTTCTTCCTATTGAAGATATGGATGTTCGAGAAAATGATGAGAATAGAGGAAGGCCAGCAGAAGAATTGGTTTCGGTTCCTTTAGATCCCAAGAATCCTGAGAGGATGACTTTCATTGGAGCTACATTAGAGGAGCCCCTTAGAGGGAAGTTAGTGAAATTTTTGCAAGAAAATAGTGATGTGTTTGCATGGTCAGCAGCTGATATGCCAGGCATAGACCCGAAGTTAATTACTCACAAGTTAAACGTGGATCCAAGCCGGAAGACAGTGAAACAAAAGAAAAGAAATTTTGCCCCGGAAAGACAAGAGGCTATAAAGCAGGAAGTGGAAAAGCTCTTAGAGGCTGGTTTCATTGAGGAGATTCAATTTCCGGAGTGGTTAGCAAACCCTGTAATGGTGAAGAAGGCTAATGGAAAGTGGAGGATGTGTATAGACTTCACCGATCTGAATGATGCATGCCCCAAAGACTGTTTTCCGCTGCCTAGAATTGATACTTTGATTGATGCCACCGCTGGACATGAAATGCTGAGTTTCATGGATGGGTTTAGCGGATACAACCAGATCAAAATGCATAAGGATGACATTCCAAATGTATCATTTATCACTGACTTTGGTGTTTATTGTTATCTTGTTATGGCGTTTGGTCTCAAGAATGCAGGAGCCACCTATCAAAGGTTGGTGAATAAAATTTTTAAGGATCTTATTGGGAAGACTATGGAAGTCTATGTTGATGACATGCTAGTCAAGAGTCTAGTAAAGACTGATCATATAACCCATTTGAGGGAAGCTTTTGAGGTCCTGAGGTACCACAAGATGATGTTGAATCCTACGAAGTGTGCTTTCGGAGTAGGATCTGGAAAATTCTTGGGATTGATGGTCTCAAAGAGGGGAATTGAGGCTAACCCCGATAAAATAAAGGCAATCCTGGACATGGAACCCCCAAAAACTGTCAAGGATGTTCAGAAACTCACAGAAAGGGTTACTGCGCTAGGACGATTCATCTCCAAGTCAGGAGACAAGTGCTTGTCATTCTTCAAGTCATTAAAGAACATTAAAGACTTTGTATGGAGTGAGGAAAATCAGAAGGCATTTGAAGAGTTAAAGAAGTATATGGGCCAGGCCCCGTTGTTGGCCAAGCCAGTTCTGGGTGAAGTTTTATTCTTGTACTTGGCTGTTTCAGAAAGCGCCTTGAGCGCGGTGTTGGTTAAGGAGGAACTGAAAGTCCAGAAACCCGTATACTATGTCAGCAAAATTTTGCATGGTGCTGAGTTGAATTATTCAGCCATTGAGAAATTCGCTTTAGCCTTGGTAATGGCTTCAAGAAAGCTGCGTCCTTATTTTCAAGCTCACCAAATTGAAGTGCTAACAAATCAGCCACTGAGAAATATCATTCACAGTCCCAAGGCAAGTGGGAGACTGATTAAGTGGGCAATAGAGTTGGGAGAGTTCGATCTCAAGTATAAGCCACGTATGGCCATAAAAGCCCAGGCACTAGCTGACTTCGTGGTGGAATGTACCATACCCAACCAAGAAGTTGGGGGGCAGGAAGATACCATACCTCAAGACAAGGGAGTCGACAATAGGGACAAGGAGAAAGAATATTGGGTTCTCTATTTTGATGGAGCATCAAAAACAAATTCCAGTGGAGCAGGGTTGGTTTTGCAAAGCCCTGATGGATTCTTAATTGAGTATGCCATGAAGCTAGACTTCCCAACCACAAACAATGAGGCAGAGTATGAAGCCCTGATTGCTGGCCTTGGTCTAGCTGGGACACTTAGAGTCAAAAACTTAAAGGTCCGTGGAGACTCGAAGTTGATCATATCCCAGGTAAAGGGAGAATTTGAAGCAAGGGATGATACGATGGCTAAGTATGTTCGCCTAGTAAGGGCTGTGATGACCCAATTTAAATGAATGCCATGTTGAACACATTCCAAGGGAAGAAAATGCTAAAGCAGATGCGCTATCAAAGTTTGCTTCATCTGAGATTGAAGAAAGTTCAGGAAGTGTGTACTTCCGTGTTTTGAAGACACGAAGCATAGATGTTAAGCTTGTGGCTCCCGTAGGCTTGGGGACATCATGGATTGATCCCATCAAGGCTCACATTCAGACCGGTTGGTTGCCAAGCGATGCAATTGAGGCACGGAAGTTAACTGTTCGAGCACTAAGGTACTCTTTGATAGATGGGATTCTATATAAAAGATCTTTCGTGGTTCCTTACTTGAGGTGTCTCAGGCCCGATGAGGCACGCTTAGCTCTTGAGGAAGTGCATGGAGGTATTTGTGGGCAACACTTGGGGGGCAGGGCCTTGGCTCATAAGATAACTCGTTTAGGCTTCTATTGGCCAGAAATGATGGCTGATGCCAAAGAATATGTAAAGAAGTGTGACCGCTGTCAGAAGCATGCACCAATTGTTAGACAACCCCCTGAGATGATGACCTCTATCAACTCGCCTATTCCCTTTGCCATGTGGGGGATGGATATTCTAGGGTCTTTTCCTATGGCCACGGCACAAAGGAAATTTCTGATTGTAGCCATTGATTATTTCACCAAGTGGATTGAAGCCAAACCCTCGGCCAAAATCACTACTAAGCAGGTTGCACAATTCCTGTGGGAAAACATTATGTGCCGATATGGAATTCCCCGTATCCTTGTCACTGACAATGGAACACAATTCAACAATGAGGAATTCAAGAAGTATTGTGAAGAAAATGAAATCGAGTTACGATTCACCTCTGTGGCTCACCCGCAAGCCAATGGACAAGCAGAGGTAGCAAATCGGATAATCCTGGATGGACTAAAGAAGAGGATCGAGAAGTCAAGAAATAATTGGGTAGATGAGATACTTCCAATATTATGGGCCTACAGGACTACTTGTAGAGTCACGACAGATGCAACTCCTTTCATGTTGGCATATGGGGCGGAAGCAGTAGTTCCCGTGGAGATATCACATTCCTCTCCAAGGATTCAGGCTTTCGATGAGAAAGAAAATGAGGAAGGGCAGAGATTAGCCCTGGATTTAATTGATGAAGTGCGAGACAAAGCACATGCAAAGATAGTAGAATATCAGAAAAAAGCTTCATTCTACTACAACCTAAGGGTTAAAGAAAGGTTTTTTAAACAAGGCGATCTAATCTTGAGGAAGATAGAAGCATCTGGTGTAGGACAAAAAGGGAAGCTTGCCCCGAATTGGGAAGGGCCGTACAGAGTCAAGAGTGTTCAAGGTAGAGGAACCTACAAGCTAGAGACTATGGATGGTTTTGAAGTCCCGAGAACTTGGCATGCACAAAACCTGAAGGTTTACTATGTGTAGGGAAGCCGGATACGATTCTCACTCGTCAGGATGGCGAGTAGGTTGAAAAGCACCTTGAAGCTTTGCTTGCTTAGGATTTATATGTTTTAGCTTTATTACGAAATTTATTAAGACTTGTGTAAGGGACGAATCCCAGACAATTTTATGAAATTCATAAGTTCTTCAAAGTATGTTTGTGGCCTAACAAATAAAAATCAAATGCATGGATGCAAGCATAAAAGGTGATAAATGAAATAGATCTGATAGATGTTACAAAAGTTTGATAAATAAAGTCTCGAAAATAAAAAAAGCCACGCAGGACTGAAAAAGCTCTAAGGAGCTGAAGTACCCTCGGCATCCATATCATCGTCCTCTCCACTCTCGCTGGATGTCTCTGTCGTCTCGGAGGAGGAGGAAGAGCTGTCGTCCTCAGCAGGTCTGGAAGAAGACTCGGGAGGAGGAAGGAGTGGATCCTGAGGAACATGGTCTGAGACAACTACTCGGGTACGAAACCTCTGTAGCAAAGCCTCGTCATCAGGGCAGATGTAGTCCGCCGGGTTAATATCAGGACAAGCCTCGTTCACGGTCCCAAGGGCCGTGTCCCAACCAGTCCTAAAAAACTCGGGAAAGACTGAATCATCCCTAATCCTCATGGATTGGGCAAACTCCTCCGAGTCCAGATAGTTGTCTATAGCTTTATCCTTCTCCGCCCGAAGTACCACCAGCTCGGCGTTAGACTCTCCGAGTTCTTCCTCCTTGCGCTTGAGCTTCTTCTCCAGGGTAGCATACTTCTTCTGTTGCCTCCTGAGGGCATTATCGGCCTTATCAGAAGCCCGCTTCCATGATTCGGCTTGCCTCACAGCGCCTTGAAAATAGGCGTTAGACTGAAACAAAGCAATTAACAAAGTATAAGGCAATGCTACAAGAACGAAAAATAAGTTCAAAAAAAGAGAAGGCATACCGAAGCCAGAGACTGAGCTCCCATGAGCTTGATCCTCTCAAGATCAGGGGTGGCCACCACATCAGTAAAATCCTTGGGGGTCACGCTATGGTAAGACCAATCCCAAGCATGTTTCGTGGAACCAACTACGGTGTCCCCTCGGCGGAATCCCCAGAGAGGCTGAAAGGTGCCTGTGGCAGCAGCAGTAGGGGCAGCAGCAGTGATAGGAGTACCATGGCCTCCAGCTCCTTCAGTTGAGGCCTCCCCTATAGGCTCTTTGTGCTTCTTCAAAAAGATAGGCTCCGTGGCCTTTCCCCGGGTGTCTAGGCCTGCGAGCCGAGCTTTCTTCATCCTAGCTGTTTCCTCAACCAAAGGAACATTGTCCTCGTTAATCTCCTTAGCAGCTGAAACAAAGCAAAGGACAAAATAAGTGAAGTTAATAATGCATGAAATGAAGTAAAATTGAGAAGGGAAGAAAAATACCCTGTTGAGAAACAGAGGATAGTCCCACATGAATCAGGGAAAACTCCTCTAAGAGAGTCCAGCTGGAGGTCGTGCCATCATCCTGAGTAAGCCCATTATAAATAATAGTTTCTTCAGGAGTTAAGTGAATGGATTTGAGGCTACCATCACTGACCTTCCCAAAGGAAGATCGAAAAAGTGTGCCCCAGTCACCATTCTCCCAACGTAACCCGACGAAACTATTCCTCCAATTTTGATTATTATCAGGAATAGAGGCACTGTTAAAAATATGTTTGCTTTTGGGCCTTTGCTTGACATAGACCCAACCGCAGTTATTGGAAGAACTATTGTAACACTGAAAGACTTTCCTAAAAACAGCTACAGAAAGAGGAAAGCCCTCCCTAAGACAGCAGACCATAAAACATAGAATGTTCCTCCAGGCGTTTGGAGGAAGCTGACACGGGTTGATTTGTAAATCAGCCAAAAGATGAGGAATGAAGGGGTGAAAAGGAAACCTAAGCCCAGCATTGAGGGCATCTGTGTAAATGAAGAGAGTATCGGGTCTCCAGTGGCAAGTACGATCACCACCAGAGACTGGAACTAATCTAAGAGGAGGAAGAACGTTATAACGAGCATTTAGTTTATTGAAATCTATGTTGTGCCAAGTATTACAATGATTAAAAGAGTCGAGATGTGCAGTGGAGGGATATTCATCCCCCCTAGTGTTAATCATATCAATTAAAGACATATATGAAGAGCGGATCTCGATATCCTTACCTCGTTTTGAAGCCGAGGCTATCTTGGCCGCCCTCTCAGAACTCTTGTCAGCCATTAGTAAAGCTGGGAAAAGCCTGGAAACTGTGGAAGGAAGGAGGCTGAAAGCTAGGGAAGGAAGGTTGAGAGAGTAGGAAGTTGGAAGGAATGAGGAGTGAAGAGTGTGAGTAGGAACACTCCCCCCACCCACCTTTATATAGCCAAAGAAGAGGTGGTTTGGGCCTCAAAAAGCCCATTTGGGCCCAACAAAGAGAAGGTTCTGGAAAATCCTGGAAATTCCTGGAAAGACTAAGTAAAGAATTTTAATTTTTCAAAGATTCTAGAAGAATCCAGAAAAACCTTAGAAGAAAGAACCTGGAATTTGGACTTAGAGATAAGGTCCAATTTTATAAGAATCTTGGAAAATCCAAGTGTGTAGGGCTAAAAAGGCCCAGAGCTAAGGCCCAGGTATAAAAGCCCTGTTTGAGGCCCTAATATCTTTGTGAGTGGGCCCAAAGATTAGCCCAATAAAACCAGCCCAGAAAAGGGCCCAAATAGTTGAAAATCAAAGGCCCAAAAAGGAAAAACCCACTGAATGGTTGGCCCAAAAGAATCTAGGCCCAAATCAAAAAAGAGAGAGTCCAGCCCAAACATATGGCCCAACTTCAAGATAAAAGGATATGAAAATGATCATTTCTTACTCATTCGACTAGAAATCAAATGAAAACCCTGGTCGAATCAATCCTGCTCAAAAAAGCTTCGATCAAGGCACAATATGGAGGTTAATTCGGTCAAGAAAAGAATCCTGACCAAAAATTCCTGATCGAAAAAGGAAGAAAAGAATATTTTGTTTCATTCGACCAGAATGCCTGAATGATTTCTGACCTTTTTTCCTGACCCTGTCGACCAGGAAGCAAGGTAAAAACCTGGTCGAATAGAACCTGCCCGAATTTTTGTCGATCTGGGCTTAAAAGAAAGGCTAAATCGGTCAAAAAATGTATTCTGACCGAAAATCCTAGTCGAAGATTTCTGTTCAAAAAAAAAAGGAAAAAAAAAAAAGGAAAAAATCCTGGCCGAAATTCGACCAGGACTTCTGCTCGAAACACTCCTGCTCGAAAAGCTGTCGACCAGGGCAATATGGGGGTTAATTCGACCAGGATCCTGGTCGAATGGATTCCTGGTCGAAAATTATATAGAAAAAAAAAAAGAAAAAAAAGAAAAGGAAGAAAAATCCTGGAAAATCACAAAAAAAAAAAAATAAGGAAATTCCTTAAATAATTTCTGAAAAATATTAATATTTTCAGAAATAAGGAATAAATCCAGAAAATTAGGATAAATCCCAGAAATTAAGGGAAAAATCCAGAAAAATTAGGATAAATCCCAGAAATTAAGGGGAAAATCCAGAAAATTAGGGAAAAATCCAGAAGATTAGGATAAATCCCAGAAATTAGGGAAAAATCCCAGAAAATTAGGATAAATCCCAGAAATTAAGGGAAAAATCCAGAAAAATTAGGATAAATCCCAGAAATTAAGGGAAAAATCCAGAAAATTAGGGAAAAATCCAGAAGATTAGGATAAATCCCAGAAATTAGGGAAAAATCCCAGAAAATTAGGGAAAATTCAAGAAAATTAGGGAAAAATTCCTGGAAATTAAGATAATTTCTGAATAAAAGGAAGATTCGTTGTAAATGTGTAGGTCGCTCCACACTTTACGCAAAAACGAAACCCTGTAAGGGAACGAATAGATTTAACTTCTGCGAAACCTAATCAATGTTTCCCAAAAGTTGGGGGGCAAATGATAGGGATAAATAAGTCCTGATTTTATAATTAATGGGCTGCTAGGCCCAATATGAAGATGTATGATATTCAGACCAGAAAGGTTAAGCCTGATGGATCAGATCAGGTCTGGTCGAATAAAAATGGCCCAAAAGCCCTGATTATTAATTAATTTCGTAATTAATTAATAAGGGAAAAATCAGCTGTTGAGAAGAGTCCTGATAAGGATATAAATCCTTATAGATAAGCCTCAAGGGGACCTAAAAGGATAAGGAATCAGTTTCCTACTATCTAGGACTCCAAAGTCCATTCTAATTATGAGACTTGCCCACCAAGTCTCCTATACCAAGTCCAATTCAAGGACCACCAACATCTATATAAGGGGTCTCACCCCACAAATCAGAACTACGTTTTTTGGCTTGATTCTCTAATTCACAGAGATACGTAGGCATCTCGTAAAGGCAGAATTAAGCTACGAAGTACGAGAGCAGCCATTAAAGGCCTTGAGCTCCCGAATCTTAGTATTAAATACAGCAAGTAGTAACCTTAGCTTTTTATCCATAACAGGGGTATAGATTTGGGGCATTATTAACACTAACTACTCACTAAACCTGTACAAGCAAGATATAAATAAAATAATTACCCCAAACTACTACTACTCGGGATCTTTTCAAGGTTAAGGATTGAAAACAAGAACCACAAACCAACTTTATTACAAACCAGTCTAAACAAGTTGTCTCGAGAATCTCTTTGTTACAAAATATTATTCTATTCACATTTTAAACTAAACAACCTTTATTCAAACTAACAATATTACTTATCCAGCTACACTTGATCTGGCAACTCAAAACTCTCTTCTGGGATATGTACAAACACCCTTGGTATTAGAGGGTCCCGCTACTTGACTCGCTTCTTGACTACTCGGGTTCTGATGGGTTTCATTCTCTACCTTAACTGAAAAACAAGATGAATAACAATACAAGGGGGTGAGCCAAAATTACTCAACAAGCCTACAACAATATATATAGTGTAAAGAGAGAAAAATAAATAAACCGGTAATTTGCTGGTTTGAACAACCATCTGTTTCTGTAAAGAATAATAAATTGCCATTACTGGCGAGTGCCAAATGAACGAGACTGGAAACAACAACTAACATATGCACTATAACCTGCTGATCAGTCAGGATACAGTGCAGATCTATACCCAATTACATAGACCCAACCAACATAAGGGGTACCTAGGAAACTATAGCCTCATAATCAAGGGTCCGGTTAATACCCGGCCCGCATCGTAACCATCCAGTCCATAGCTTAGTCTCCGGAACAATCGGTATGCTTTTGATGTATCCCAATATCAGGATATATCAGAGTATATGTAAGTAAGGGTATCAATATTGGAATATGAATAGAGGATTCAATAAATTGGGAGAAATCAAGAATCGAAATGAAATAGAAACAAGAATCAATAATTGTGTATCAATGTATGTGAACAAG